>NC_087063.1:77032215-77053735 GCF_963678635.1 Symsagittifera roscoffensis | reverse complement strand
TCATCCTTAGTTCCAAAAAAAATATAGGAACACAAAAAAAATAACTGAATATACCTCTCAAGGTAGTAACTACCCACGAATTCCAATATCTCATATAACATTCCATCAACCAAATATTGACGTTACATACGAACGAATTGTATAGAACAACCACACACAATAACTTTCCGTTCTCAAAACAATCATCTTTTTTAGCCCACGATGAGCCGACAGATTGGAACCCTCAACCGTTCCATTTTCATATCCATAAAACCTCTAATGCCACTCCTCTTGCATTTCACTCTCAGACCTCACCTGATCTTCCGTTCCCAGTTTTTCTTCTAACTCTCCACGCATGGATTCAGACGACTCAACCCAAACTGTTTTTTAACACCAAATCTAACTTAAGTAACTCCTTTATAGATTATATAGAAAACCCCTGATGAATTCCTTGACTCAAAACCTAGCCCTTACTTTCAATTTCAAATTCAAAAAAAAATTTAAATTAAGATTCGATATGAAAGGAGAATTTATATATCGCAATTGTAAACCGACAAAATATTCCGGGAGAGATATTAGTTTTTTTCTCCAAGTGAAGCTATGGCTACTCACCTCAAACGAAACGTTGAACTTCAGTCCATCCTTTGACGAAAATTTATTTCAATTTTTTTATTATGTGACTATCATTAAAACTGAATTTTTTTTGCTTCATATTAGCTTTTTTGCCACACTTTTTGTTACGAACACTGCACTGTAATTGCTTTTCAGAAGCGAATTGAGATTTTCATTTCGAAAGTTTGTGTCAAAATTTTGTCTAAAAGAAAAAGGCGCCAATTAATAGCGAAACTGGTTGAAGATTCTGAAGATCAACAAATCGATTCCTTTCAAATTCCGCAGAAAACTTTTCATTTCTTTTAATTAGAAAATAATTAATAATCACACAATTTTTCTAACAGGTCATATAGATGTTTTTTGATGATGACATTATCAGAAAACTCAAAAAAATTTAGGTTGCACAATCATTTCAATGGAATTGTAAGATTTGTATTATAGCGTTTTTTTCCATTCAATGAATTGATATGATAAAATTTTTTCAAGGACGAATTTTGCATAAAATTCAAAATCTGGCTGAGCAAATAAAAGAAATTAAATGAGGCAAAATCTATATCATAGCCCCATCCCAACATGCCATTCTCTCAGCAGAAGATAAAAACGACAAACCTTTAGAGGTTTGAAACTCTGTTACTGTATTGAAACTCTGTTACTGTAAGTTTCTCCCCTCAAATTCGAAACAGCAGAGAGTTACTCTTAGTGGGATCCAAGATCAGGGGTAAGGGGTTGCATCATACTAAAAAACTAATGACAATTTCCTAAGTCCCATTTTTCAAATCCAAAGCACACTCCATGTCAGTTCCGAGAAAACATTACAGATTTTATTATCTAAAAAGAAACTAAGAATGTGTGTAAAAAGCACACGAAAGTAGAATGCACATATATCATAACTTATGTCCATGCGTAAGACAGGAAACCGTATGATAACCATTTTTTTACAAAATTTTCAAGAGAGTGTTTGACAAAAAAATTATTTCAATTATTATACAATTTTCATAAATGGAAACTCTATGATAAGCATTTTTTTCCAAAGAACCCATGCATGGAATAGTATGATAACCATTTCTTTCTATGGAATTGTTTGATACGCTTGTTAGCATGGAGGTCAACTCGGGTATCGATGATAGAATAGATTTGTTTACTGAATGCACTGCCCGAAAGAGCTGATCTGCGGCAAACAAATTGGAAAAAGTGGCGTACAGATATTTTCGAAAAAAAAAGTGAAAAAAAATTGAGCACTGGTCTCAAAGAGCGCGTAAAAAACGTTATCCTCATTCGGAGAAAATTTTTGATTAAATTTGGTTTGACGGGATTTTGCGCAAGTTTTTGTCGTCAACAACCGTTTTTAAAACATGAACTTGTCTTGATTTTGATTGAATGAGATTAGCGGACAACTTCTCGTCGACTTCTCCTGTTTATAGCCAGTTGTGATGTGATATGTTTTTTAATTCACTGATGTTGTAGAGGAGAAGTCCAACTCTTCAATAAACAGTTCCAGAGATGATAAAAACTTCTCGGATAACTTTTTTTGTCCTGCCGACTCAGGATAATTTGTGAACTTGAAGAGTATATGGGTAGAACTTGAGTAGTTTGTCGTGGCCTGCTAGGATAACTTGTGAACTTAAGTAGTAGTATTTAGATAGGGAACAGAAGATCCGAACTGTAAGTTATGTATCAAGATATGGAATAGATTTCCCTTGTTTTAAGATAGGTTAAAGCTTTTGCCAGATACGAGGTTTGAGATGGTATGATGGTAAGTATCCGTAAAATTTCTTTCCATGTATTAGATTGGTGTATAGAAATTTCAATAAATTAGTTTTGAAAAAACCAATGTATTAAGATAGGTGATAGGTTTTGTTATGTATTTAGATACGAGGTTTGATATGGTAAATTGATAAGTTTCAAAAAATTTTTGGCGTACGATCTTACCATGTTACCAATTGAATAGCGTATAGGTTCCTCAATGTATTAAGATGTTATTTTACCATTGTTCTAAACCTTTTAAGTTTCTGTTGAAACTGTCTGAAACTATGCTGAAACCCAACTCAAATTTCAAAAAAAAAGTCAGAAAAAAAAGCTAAACTTTTGTAAACTGTTAAATTTTTGCATCGTATAGAATTTATAGATTTTTACTACAATTTTTACGTTAACTTCAAAACTTCAAGGGCTTAGTATGTATTCTATTTTTGAATACTTCCCTTTTCGAGTAAAAGTAATTTAGTCTTTTTTAGATTTTTCATTTGTCCCAAATAAATGATTGGTGGTTTCGAACCCACGAATCGTCGACTTCAAACATAAGGCTTCATCAAGAACTTGTATGTTTTTAGACATTGGCGCATTCCCAGTATCTTTGAGAGTTCTTTTGTTTTTGAAGTAGTCTTTTTAGTATCGTAGCAGCAATGTCCTGCTGCACAGGCACAACATTACATCACAGCGAAATTCTTCTTTGAATAGAACGGTTTCTCTTTTACCATGTTTTTTTATGAACAGCTAAGCTTGTACGTGGGAAGAAACTTTTCTTTGCATCGGCAAGAAAGCCATCTCTGCAGTCATTTCGACGAATTTTTATCCATTAAGCTTTCTTATCATGTAATATCCAGTCCTCCAAGTTTTTCTGGTTAAAGCTAGAAACAGAGAGTCCGTCTCCAGTTCCAGTTCCTCGATTTTGTTCTCATCGCGAAATTTTTGAAAAAAAATTGTAGTATAACTTCAGCAATCTGTTTTTAGCATAATGAATGATAAAAAATTTTACAATTTTTGGTTCCCTGTGATCAGTTGTTGACCTGAAAACTTCTAATTCGTATCATTCTTTTTTCACAACCTTTAACCAAGTGAAAAATTTTCGATTTTTCTTTTTTTATGTCCTCTCGTCACCGAGTAACACGGTTGTTGTGTTTCTCTATCTCTCCATGGTTTGATAACCGTATGAGCTGTTACCAAGAAGCTTCATCGTCCCAGCCACGAATCCAGAGTGTTAATTCTCGTCCAAATCTGGTCGAGCGTCAACAACCCACTGAACAAAATTGTTGAGGCATTTCCTAGGTATTTAATCAACAAACTGCCCAACAAACTGCATTGAAGCTCAAATCTAAAAAAAAAGTTAAGAAGGGTAGCAATCATAGTACCATTTTCCAAATCAAAAATGGAAATCAACATTCGTTGTAGAATTTTCAACATAAATTTTTCTTCGGCATAACTTTTCATGTATTCTGCAAAACTGTTCCGACTCACGTAAGCGTTCCTAAAAATTGGAGGAAAACTTGAAAATGTGGATTTCAACTCGTCAGGAACTATCAAATCGCATTGGAAATAACCCAACAGTAATCCATTCTTTATTTTTTAAAGTAAGTGATCGCAGTAGGCATCAGGATGGAAAGAGTCAATTTTCTTCTGCATTCCCGTCGTGTGAAAACTCTCAATTTTACACTCTGGTCTTGATTTTTGATAAAAGGACTCAACAGTATTCTCAAAATTTTTTGCTCTGTTTTTTCTAGTTTTGAATCTATCAGTTTCAGAGTCATACTCCCATCTTTTGTAGAGTCCGGTTGGCATATCCTGACATATTAAGAATGGACATAATTGGCTGGCATCAAATACAACTTTTGTTTTGCAAACATTTGACTAGTTATGAACTATTGATGGACCACCATCATGCCTTCTTTGATTTTCTCACACAAATCTTTATCATCTTCAAAACTGGCAAGAACCCCGGATTTGTCGATTTGTGTAAGAAGAGATTCGCTAAATTGGGAAACGTGCATCCCAGTTTCAACGTAACAATGCCTTTTTTTATGGTAGAACTCGATCATTTTTTGCATGGCTTCAAGAGCAAGATCGACAACTTTATTGTTATACCATCGTAAGAAGACTTTGAAAGTAGTCTTCTTGTGGTGTTCCCAGATGCATTTTATATAAGTGAAATTTCTACTCCTGTTGGTGGAGCTGACTGAATACGTAGCTTTTTCAACACACTCTGTTGAGCATGTACTCCATTAAAATAGTTTTGATAATCAATCAAATCCATTTTAAAGGGTGTTTGTTTCTCAGCTTACTGAAAAAGGCTTCATATGGTAGAAATTCTGTATAGTCAAGCTCGTCTGGACTGTCAATTCACTCGTAGGGGAATTTTTTATCTCCTTTGCCTTATAGGTTTTCAGAAAAGGAGTCGAAAGTTGATTTTTAGGCTTTCAGAAAAGAGCCAAAAATTGTTGCTCCTACCAGAAATTTCCTTACATCGAATAACTGTGCGTCTCCAAATTTGAAGGATATGAACTCATTCGCCCTTTTAAAAATGTTGGTTTGATTCTTTTTCAATAAAAGGTATGGAATCGAATAAGAATTGATAAGGTTCAGATCTTATCTCCGACTAATGAATCCAAAACATGGCAAAGTTTTAACATAGCGCTCTGAACACTGGTTCAAATCAATCGGCTTATTGTTTTTGATATCTCATGAATTGTATAGATATGTCATCTTCCTCGCCATCCTCAACACTTTCATCTTTATTCTCAAAAACTTCTGGTCTTTTAGTTAAAATTGGAGCATTGAGTTTATCTAAACTCTTTGTGACTTAATTAATGACAGTGTTTTTGGTTTCTTGAAATTCGATTCTCAATTGTTGTTTGCTTTCCAGCTTTGAAAGCAAAAAGTTCAAAGCTGGAAATCAAAACAATTAAAGAAATTGGATCATCTTGCAGATTTGAAGACACTGAGATGGAAATTGGGACGTCTTTTCAAATTTAACTAGCGGTTTTGGTTCAAATTTAACAAGCGAAAACTGCTAAGTTGCTAAATAATTTCCGATTTGCAGTGTAAGGACTGTTGAATACATCCAGCTTCTCGAATTTATTTCCCGTACTGTGTACGCGTTTTTGGAATAATTTAATGGTAGATGTCTGTTGAGGTTATCTGATCTGTTGATGAAACAGTCACAGCTGGGACATTGAAAGTACTTGAAAAAGGAATCAGTATTGTTCGCATTTACAATATGGTTGTTGAACCTTATAATTTCAAGGTTTTGCCAAACTTTCCAATTCTAGCTAGCTTTCCAACATTTTCCCCTTCCTGAAAATCAAAATCATATGTGGCTATAATTCTATCAACTATTTCGTCGACTAGAGGTAAATCGTCAAATGACACCCCGCGAAAGTACTTCGGATCGTATCCAGATTTGGATGTAAGCTCTGTAAATGAGTGGGATGTATGAGCATCGAGGTTACGGTGACCATATAGGTACATTGTTAGCGCACCGAAAAAACAGAGTGAAGGCTCGGGTAAAACAGAACCTGGGCGTCCCATTCGGATGTTTCTCAGTAAAACGGCAAAAAATAGTTACGTGTTTTTATCAATTTTAACCTACACTCTGTGTATTGACGTTCTTGGGTGCACTGCTCCATGTTATCAAAAATTTCCTCCTATCATTGGATGGCTATCAAGTCAGCTCTAGAAGACAATAACTGCGAGGTCCTATGCAAAGGTTTGTTTTCGTGCACATTGTAGTATTGATATTCATCCTTTTTCCTTATTCCGGAGAACAAATCCTGGAGCAATGATGATTTTTGCAGCTGAAGCGAAGTTGTTAAAGACTTCCGCAAACTTCTCATTGATAGTTTTACTAACTAACTGTGACATTTGAAACTTAATTACCCTATGTCTCCCGTTTTCTGTCTCAGTATCCATCCGGAAGTGTTGACAAGCACTCAACTCCCCTATGAGTTTCTCTCCCTCTTCCCCTTCCTCCTCCAAAATCTTGTTTAAGTCCGCTAATGTATCGCTTGGTTTCCGTTATTCTGCTCCGTGTGCTTTTCTTCGATGTTGTTGGAGAGAGTAGTGTCTCGGATTTCTTGTTGATTGTAAGTAAAATTTCTACAATGAGGACACGGAATAACTCCTTTAGAACAATTTTTTTTGTTGTCGAGTTGCGTTTTGATGGATTTACCTAAATTTACAAACCCCACACTGCCTTTCTCGTGTCTTTTCAGCATCAAAATCAATAATTCTGTAATTGGTATAAATTGATGTGAGAGATTTGAATTGTCCCAAAAAATTATTCATTGATTTACCTTTATTTTCAATTAATTGGGAAAAAATTGTTTTTTTTTCAAGTAATTATACAATGTAAAGAAAAATTAATTTTTGCGTAAACGAAAATTGGAATGAATTAATTTTTCTTGCTGTCGCTTGAAGAAATTTAACCAAACAAATTCAATTTCAACCAACCAGAACTGACCAAAAATAAAACTAATTTATTACTTGAAAAACCACAATTAAAAAACACTTGAATTTGCTCGAATTACTCAAAAAAATCTATTTGTTTTTTTTTTTGATGAAATGGACGTGAATTTTGACAAGAATTTTTCCCTGACAAGAATTTTTCAAACTTATTTCAAAAAATTCGAATTTTATCAAAAAGTCGAACGATCATATTTCAAGGACCTTTTTTATTCCCTACGCATTTCCCAGTTTTTTAAAATTTCCCAAGCAAAATTCCCTTTTCGTTTTTTCTTAAAAAATTTTGAAGTTCCAAATCTTGCATGATAAGGTTTGGAATAAGATTTCCAAAGATTTTCTTTGAAACATTCATCAAATTCCAGCTCAGAAATCATCAATTCTGTCAAAACTTGACTACCTACTCAAATTCAAGAGGTTTTTATTGATTGCATGCAAAAACTCATTTAACCTGATGACAAAACTTGCAGAGATTTTGTTTTTACTAATTTTTAGTCTTTTTTTATTTGTATCGGCAAAGTTTCTTATTTTTGGAGCGTAAAAATTACGGTCAATGAATTTTGAGGTTGCTTTTATGTATCTTTTTGTGTGTCGTCTTATTGCATACACCACCTTAACAAAAACGAATAATTTTTGTGATTGGAAACGACAATGAGTGAAGAGTTCCTAAAATGGAACTTTGTTTCCCATGGGACACGACTTAAAAGTTCCATAAAATGAGGCTTAAATCTGATTGTACACGACAACATACCAAATAAGGAAAATCCATTTTGATTGGTTAAACCTACACGTTTGAATTAAAGGTACACCTCACTCTTAATTAAAAAAAAATTCAATTTAATTACCGTCATTTACCCTCTCTCTTAGTTCTTAACCAGTTTTAATTCCAATTTTTTCTGTTTCTTTTACTCAATTATTTACACAGAACAATCTGTTCAGTGTAAAACAGCAACTTTGTGTCTTCTGTAGAAATTCCGCCTGATCTAACTCAAATCCAAGTGCGAGAAACAGTCGTTGGGTATTTTTGGAAGTGATGCGAAGGGAGTCCAACGAAATACATATGATGAAAGAACAACTTGAATCAATGCAATTGATTGAGGAAGTGTCTGAGCATGTGGGATTGACTACCCCGAGATTCATGAATCTAGATATGGGGTTCAACCAGTCAAGAATTTTCTCATTCCCTGGGAGGAGGAGACAGGATCAGCCGAAAATCCCATAACAAAAGAAGAAGATGAGGGCTCAAAACTGAGGCCTCAAAACACCCCACTAAAACATCCACCAGCAATGAAACCTCGACCAGTTCTGCGTTCTGTAGAGATCCTCCATAACTTTTCTGCTCATCGACAGCTCTCTGAATATGTTTTTGTTGTGAAAAAAGGGTTTGTTTGATATCTATTTCGTTCTTTGTAATTAATTCATTTCTTCAACTTCATTCTGATTTCCTGAATAGATGAGAAATTCAGGGTAAACCATTCCAGTTAATTGAAAAAAAAATAGTTAGAATACAGCTAAAATTAGCGCTTCACAATTGCACACAGGTTAAAAACTGGATCAGTATTTGCATACAAATGAGAAAAAACCTTAGAAAATTTGCATTCATAAAAAAATTACCTGATGATTTTTTGCATCTTGTCGACAAAATTGGAACGTTTTTCACATCTTTTGAAAAAAATTGAAATTTTTTCCAAGCATTTTGTAGAAAAAAAGAAATAATTTTTCTCATCTTGATAACAAATTTGAAGCATTTTTCACAACCTTTCGAAAAAAATTGAAACCTTTTTGGCAATTTGTCGAAAAATGCGAAACACTTTTCCCATCTTGTAAAAAGAACAGGAATTTTTTTTTGGATTTTACAACTTATTAAAAAAAATTGAAATAATAGAAACATTAGAAAAAAGTCCAATTAGAAAGAAAAAAATATATCTTGTTCGAAAACTTGAAGAGATTTTTGCTAATTTCTTTGAAAAACGTGATATTTTTGTCAGTTTCTTTTTTTTTGGTAATTTCATAAACATTTAAGAGAAAACAGATATTTTTTTTAATCTATTTTTATTGGAGAGTTTTCATTGGAAAGTAGATATTATCATCATATACAAAGCTATAACCACCAATGAATCAGTCAACTAATATTAGCAAATCGGGTTCAAATTTTGAGCTTTGTACATCGGAGTCTTTCCAGAAATGCTGAGTCATTAGTTTGTATAGAAGCCAGTTTCTGGTGGTTACAACATAAAATTTAGAGTTTTTGCGTAACAATTTTTTTAGCAACACTTCGTATTTTTTCTGCTTTTTTCCATTTCAATTTGTAATGCACAGCGCAATCAAGTTGCATGAAACCTTCGCCACTGGATAAAACAACGTTTGAAATAAAGCTGTGCTTGTACAGAGTAAAAAGACAATCAAAAATTTGGTATGTGAAAAGAGACCTACCCAATAATTGTAAAATTTGATCGAAAGATGAACCAATTGCACTATGTGGAAGTTAAAATTATCCAACGACAATTTTGTTTCACGATCAAGAAGTTTTTTGATAACAAGCCTCCTTACATTTAGATTCGACTCTTCGTTGCAATAGAGAATCAAGCATTGCAACAAATTTCCTATGTCGACTTTACGTTGAACCAATTTGTTCAACTGCCCCAAGTTCTGGGAGACTTTATGTTTGTTGGGAACAGTAAAATACAGTAAATTGTGTTGTTTCTGTTTTACTGACTTCTAATTTAAATATATTTCTTCAAAAATTTTTTCTTGTAGTAGTTGAACAGTATGAGTTGGAATATTGGTTTTTCAAAAAATAATAATCTTGAAACTTCACTATAAGTTGAGTTTTTTTAAATAATGTTCGACAAGAACAATCCTAAAAAATTTCGCTTTCTGTTATACAATCATGAAGTTTACCAAAATTGCAAAATTTGGACGTAGACTCACAAATATCCCATTTTGAGTGGACTCTGCATAAAAGTAGAAAAAAAAACCACAGAAAATACTGATCGATCACAAAACTAAAATAACTTAGAGAAAATCATATAAACAGAAAAAAGGGAAAACTAATCAATTTTTACAACTACAAATGGAAGAATGTAATGTTTTGCTCAATATAAATTCCTCATTACTAGAAAAGGTAGAGACAGTCAAAAAATTTTGTATCAAAATTGACGAATGCATATAGAAAATGACGTTACAGAAATTTAAAGAAATTCTTATAATTTTTGAGATAATAAAGCAAGATTTTTGTCAAAAAAAAAAGAAAAAAAATTATTTCTTACTACCTGTTTTGTTATGGACCCAGTTATAAGTTTGAAAGAAATGGACGCTTTTTGATGTCGAATTGGGTTCGGAAAGTCCTAGGAAATGTTCTGTGCAAACTCAAAAATTTTTTAACTACTTGCAATTCTTTATGACTCTGCTGTATCAGTGAACTCTCTTACAAAAAAAGACCTGGGTATTGTTATGTTGCACCTAGTCTTCGCAGTTCATGATTTCTTGGTCAGCTGACTGGATTACTTTTCTGTTTAAATGTTTGGATATTTGCTTCATCAGTTTATGCATTATTCCATTGTTAGTCAATTTGACCAAAAAAAGTCAGAGAAAACAGTTATCAGAATGTGAATGGCTGTTTTGGATATGGAAAGTATTGAAAACAAAATAGTTAAAGAAATGAGTGTTTATAAGGATAAACAAATTGTAGGATATTCCTTTCTTACTCCCAAAAAACTCAAACCAACATCCCAATCTACTTACTTTTCAAAGCATCTTCATGGAATCAGTTGAAGCAGCGGTTATTAAAAACATACTGACCTTGAAAAAAATTGAAAAATCAAGAAGCCTCAGAAACGGAATATTTTGCAAAGGTTATGAAAATTGTAACATTCTGTCGGATTTTTTGGGAAGAAGGTATTAAAATTGAAGAATTACGCTTGTCCTGTATTTGATAATCAAGGATGGAGAAAATGATTTGAGGTTGAGCAAGAACCCATTTCTTTATGCTAAAAGTCTTCACTGAGCAGAGGGAAAAGCATTTGCATACGGAACATGGCCTCAATTTTTTTAACCAACTGTAAATCCTAATATTCCTCTTATACGACCTTGTTTGAACTTTTATTAAATTTCATTGACACTTTTTTCTTTCTAGAGTTAAAATGGTTGATCATTAAATTTTGGAAATCCTTTAGAAAAGCCCGTAAATTTAGGAAATTCTGTTTTTGATGAAGAAAATCATGATCAAAATGATGAAATTTGTTTGGACGTACATGTAATAGATCTCTTGTAGTTATTCTGTGCCAGTTTTTTGTTATAGTTTTGGTGCTAGTATGGGCAATTGTTCGAATAAAGTTATCCGCAACAAGTGACGAAACGACTGCTTGGGTAGCTTTCTTATCAAACACATTCGGTTATATTCTACCTTCTCCAAAGCTCTGAACACATTATTATCTTCCTAGGAAGGAAAATTGATTTGCCTAGGTGGACCAAGTACATCTGGAAAACCTCATCTTATTTTTGTTTGGTTGAAAATTGGTGCTTTTCAACCAGCTTTTGATAAAATTAGCCTTTTTATAGTCAAATGCAAAGAAAAAACCTTTAAATTTGTCCAAGGAGGTGTTTTTGACTTGATCAAAAATCTTCCCAAGTAACGGAATTAAGTATATGCTTATTTTTGGTGATTCTTGTGAAGAAGTTTCAAACTAAAAACAGTTTGTAAAAATTGCCCTAGCTAAAGACTCAGGGTCTGATTAAAATATACATCAAAGACCATTTGTTTCATCAAAACAAATTGGGAAGAGATTTAGAGTTACAAAATACACACATGATCTTATTCAAGGGCCGAGAGATGCTTTACAAATCAAAACCTTAAGTCAACAAATAGATCAAGGGTCTTAAAAGAAAGAGTGATATCAAGATGCAACATCAGTTCCTAATTGTCTTTTACATACTGATTTAACCCTAAAAACAGTTTAATCACTTGAGTATTGCTCTAATAGTGGCTCAGTTCCAGCATAGTTTCATTTACCAGCAATGAGTACACAATATGTCTCTATTCTTCCCTTGTTTCAAAAAGACTTCAAAAACGGTTCATTCTTAATTGTCCGAAAAGTTTCCTTCAGTTTCTGGGTGGATGTTTGGTAAATTTATTAAGGGGAAAGCTTCAAGACCTTCGGAAAGAAAACGTTGTAAAATATCGAAAACAAACTTCCAGAATTAACACGAAAAAGAGCTCCTCTACACAGAAGAAGAACTGTTTTCAGGTCAACTAAAGGGTAACAGTCAGTTGATATCTATCATCACCTACTTTGTCATTAAATGATTGCCTCAGTATGGAAGAGTTCTCTCATTTCCATACTGAGTTATCAACCACAAAATACACTTCCAAGAGAACAAAATTTGGAACAATAGCAACAAAAAGAGGAGTTTTTGCTAAAAAAAACTTTGGATTCCAATTACAGTGCTGTAAATGCGAGGTTGAAAACGAGAAAAAATAACACCTCTTTGATATAATTTTGAATTTTTCTATGGAAAAACCAGCCAGTTAGTCAACATATTGGATAATCACGATACAAAAGAATCTATTGTACACTTTGTTTGTGCACTAAAAAAATACCGATTTGCCAGTTATTCAAATGACTATTTTGGAAGCAAACTCCACTTAAACTGGTTTTCAAACAAGAATGCCAAAGCAAAACGCAGAGGAACTTGAATCCGTTTCAAATTCTGAAAAGGTAGGATTTAATAAATTGTTTTCTAAGGGTAGAGCTGAGTACAGATCCGTTCAATTTTTGAGTAAAGCGAGCGGCTTATCAAAAAATAAAGTAGATCAATTCTTACAAGTCAAGACATATTATATAAAAATTGGTGCACCACACAGGCATTTCCGAAGACTTTAAGCTTTTTCAAAATATATCAAGGAAATCTGGTGTATGGACATGGCTTTTGTAGACAAGTTAGCTAGTCAAAACAAAAGAGTCAAGTGTTTACTAGTTGATGCAAAATTTTTTTCGAGATTTGTCAGAGTTCAAACAAAAAAAACAAAGCATGCCAAAGACACTTTACATGCTTGCAAAGAAAGATTTCTCAAACACTCCTGAAAAACTTTTGGGTAATAAGAGAATGGAATTTGTGGAACTTTTAAAAATTTTTGCAAGGAGTAAGAGATTGAAAATTACTCAACAATAAGCAAAACGTACGCTGCAATTTCAAAGAGAGCAATTCAGTCTTGAAAAATTTATTATATTGTTATATTGATGGTAATTTTGAAACAATTGTTACCAAATTGCAGCAATTCAATTTAACAATGAACTATCGTGAAACTTGATTTATTGTAAAATCTCAGAGAGATGTGAAAAAAATGAGTTTTTTAATCATTTTTGTATAACAATTCGTTCATGAAATACACTCAACCAAAATTCCAAATTGGAGTTGAGATGAGAATTGTGAAAAACAATATTCCGTTCCGAAAAGGACACGAGCCACAGTTTGCATATGAAACATTTATAATTGCCGCAATATCTGCAAAAAACCCTCCTAAATAGATCATCAAAGAGCTCAAAAAAAAACGCGGGAATTTTTTTTTTAAAAAGAGCTGAGAAAGTATTCAGATTAAAGGTATTTGATTTTTAGACTAAATTTTGATCAATCAGTTTTCATGTATAATTTTATATTGAGCCAGTTTGAATTTTTTTTTTGTTATTCAAATAATAGTCTCAGTTTTTTTACAAAACTTCTTCCGGAACAAATAAATCTTTAAGGAGAATGAGAGGTGGCTATTTCAGAAAAATCGTACCAAAACGTTACTGAAGAAACACTTACTATCGTAGATGGGCGAGAAACTTCTGATAAAAAAGAAAGATTCAACCGATGCATACTGACCCTGGATTGTGTCCAAGTTTTGTTGATATAGTTGTAGCCAAGAATGACAACGTTCGTAAACGTGTGGGTTCACAAAATTTTGAATATAATGGAATACATGTATCAGTAGATAAGATAACACAAAAATGCCATTCTTTTCCTGAGGATCAACCAGTGTTTATAACTCAAAGTGCTGATTTGAGTAACAATTTTGGTTGTGATTTAGAACAAAATCAGACAGGAATAATGAAAGGAAAAGGTCCAAATTATTCTCAGTGTTATTACGACATTATGCAAATACCTTCCCTATTGGTTTATAGTGATAATATAGAATTCACTATAATAGTTAAAACAAAAACTCTTTTACTGCGTAGTATTCCTTTCATTTCCAAAGTTTAAAAAAAATGGAAACCCAATATCTACAGTACAGTAGAATTAACAATCCTTATTAATCATAAAACATTACATAAATTAGCAATTTTTTGCGAATCTACGTTTTAAAAAATCTTTAAAAAACTCGTTCCATGGCATAAAAGTAAAACTGAAGAATACTAGAGGCAAAAATATTCATTTGGTGTCAGTAGAAATTACACGAGTTTTTCTCTTGTTTCGTAAGATTTCGGATAACCCTTTCTGATTTATGCTTCATACAAAATGTTTTCTCTAAGCTCAGCTAATTTCCCAACGCTGAACATTTGTAAAAGATGTTGGACAAAAACAGTTTGAAAAATGTTGGGAGGTAGAAAAAATCCAAGCGTAGAACTAGTAAGTCCATTTCTCAAAAAATAGATCGAAAACCAGTCGCTCAGTGACAAAATAAAATGAGTATTATTCAAGGTAGTCATTCTCGGTACGCTAATAATGCAAACTCTTCTTTGGATATTTTTGATAAAATCTCAGTTTTAGAAAGAGTTTTGTCATCTTACACACAAGAATTATTTCCCAGTATTTCTCTAGATAAAAACAGTTTTGAGTTCGGATATGCGTGGTACCCAACTCAGTTTAAAGCTTCAATTATTCAAAGGAAGACTGTTTGATGCTTTCGAAAACCAAAAATCAGAACCTGAAGCAAAATCCAAGGATGAATCAGATGAGGAACCTAAAACGTATTTAACTTCTGTAGACAATCTACTAGATTCTTTATTCTACAATTGCGATCTTATTTTTAACAATACAAGGGCCTCCAACGCCATTGAAGTAAATCTCCAAAGATAACAATTGTTGAACGAATTCAGCTTGTCGGCATTGAGTAGTAAACGAACATTAGCTTGTCACGGATATAGTTTTGAAGAACGTCGGGAAGCGTTTGGTATGTGTCCATTCACTGATTGAGCAAATTCTTTAGGAACAGGGATGAGTTTTTCATTCTATGGAAGGCTTGCCATTGATTTGCTTAACTGTGAAAAACTGTTACTGCCAAAAATCAAAGTTCGATTTGAAAGAAATCAAGTTGGACCTAATTTTTACATGCTGTCTGATAATTCAAATGTTAGTATGAAAATTGTTGATTATTCGCTGTTTACTAGAAGTTTTTTAGAAGCTGAACCTAATCATCAATACTTGAAATACAATCTGGAAAGGGAACCTGATCATTACAGTTACATGGAAACTATAGCAAGAACCTCTATCATTCCATTTCTTCAAAACATATTTATGCAGGAGAATGTTTTTAATAATGCTCTAATCAGTAGATGTGATGTTGCAGTGAACACAAATTTGGCTGTTGAAGGACCTTTTCATGGAAACCCTTTCAACTATCGACAATTTCAACAATTTCATTTGAGGGAGCTAAAAAATTTTCGGGGTGGAAGAGCAAAAATTTTATTTCTTACAACTTCTTCTTGTCGCCCCTTTGTTACAACAACGAAAGCAATGCAGTTTCTTGAGGGTTTTTCAGCTCTTTATATGGAAATTTTTTGAAATCACTATATTTTTGTTCTTGACTGACTCTTGAGAGATGCATTATCCAGAATTTAGTGGAGAAATCTTGAGATTAGAAATGCTTTTTCAGTTTCCTTTGGAGCAAGTAGCGGAAACGACAATCTTACAAGAAAGATTATCAAGTTTTCGAATTGACAATTTTGGAACAGTCGCTAAAAATTTTTTGAGTTTTCAGGTTCCTTTAAAAATATTTTTATTTTTCTGTGACTTTTCATCTCTGTACAATCTATTCTTTTTGTTCGGACCTAACTCTCCGGAAAAGTAGACAACGAATGCTGAAAAATGCTGAAAAAATGCTGTCGTTGTTGATTCAGTACCCTATTCAACGTTCCTATTTTTTATCATAAATTGCAATATCAACTTATCAATTTCTTTGTTTTTGAATCAACTAACAAGCGCAAAATGGATAACTTTTCACTTTTGCAAACAATCGAAAGAATTCCAGAGCTCGGGTTCAAGTATATGGGGTCTTATACAGCAGATAAAACTCCTCGACCAACAAAATATTCTTCTGCAATTATTAACTCAGCCCCAAGCAATAATAGGGGAAAACACTGGATTAGGATTGCTCGAATGGATAAAACTTACTGTTTTGCTGATTCTTTAGGCGGAAAGAGATCAATAAACTCCTTTTTGACAAAAAAGTATCGACGAATGATTCTACAAAAGCTGCAAAAAATTAATAATTTGTGTGGATTTTACTTAATTTATTCACCATTTCTTCTTTTTAAATTCTTCTAGAATATTTTGAATAAAATTCAAGATAGGCATGTTTTGATTTTTTAATTAACTTATCTTAAAAAGCAATGTTTTTTTTTTGTAAATGCAATTTTTGCAGTAGTTTACTCTAGGGCAATGAATTGTCTGTTTATTTATGTATTGTAACTTTTGAAATTCCTTATTTTGTTTAAAGATAGCATCTTAGCAACTATCTTTTTGGTGCAATACACGGAGAAATAGGTTTTGTTCTTTGATACATTATCAGACGTATAATATATCATTTTGGAATTGATTATTTATATGGGCTGAGGTTACTAGAAAAAAATGCAGACAAATATCAAATGTTTTGCTTTCAGTTTTTCATCAATTATCTGAACAAAGAATTTTTCATAGACTTTTAAGGACAGCCGAAACACTCAAGGCTTCGCTCTGATACGAGCTGTCTATTAGTCATATTTCTTTTGTGCTTGCAAAACAAAAATTTTGTCAAAACTCAAGATATGCAATAAAGCTTAGTTTTACAAATACTTACTTTCGTAGCTTAAAAACAATTTTTAAAAACAACCGCCAAAAAGAACGTTTTTTTTTTGTTGGCACGTAGAAAATTAAATACCTGAATTCTAGCATTGATTGAGTTTTCTATTAAAAAACTATTCGCTCATTTGATCTCGAAAAAACGCTGCTCTGCATATTGTTCAACGCCCTTTCAACATACAAGTTATGAAAGTGCAGTTAAAATGTGTAGGAAAAAAAAACAAATAAGCAATTGAACTAATCAAACAAAAGTTTTTCAAAAATAAAGAAAAAATGCAAGTCATTCAATCAAAAGTTGCTGTCAAAAAGCTCCTTAGAAGTTTTAACAATTTTTTCATAGTTCTAATTTTATAAATTGTATGCCGAAGATATGAAAATTATCTGACAACTTTTTTGCCAAGACGAGGTATGCTTCAATGTCGTATCCTTGATTCTAAAAAATCTACAAAATTTTTCTCTCAGTTGTGAAAATTTTGTTAAGTTACAAATTACCTCACCGCTAGAACCATTAGGGGAAAAGGGAAAACAAAAAGGAGTAAAACCTTAATTCTTTTTACTCTGTTCTTTTAACTAGAGGTTATTAAAATATACCAGGGTGGAAGTGCACAGTCTATTTTTAAACTTTCTCGACCTAAAACTTGTGTATTTCGTCCATCTTGACCAAATTTCTTTTGTTCTTTGACTTTCACGACCGAAAAAAAAACGAATTCAACATTGTTCGATACAAACTAGATGTTTCGAAAAACTCGACCGAATTTGTGCATGTTTCGATTTTTTCGACATGAAAAAAATTTATTACACTTTGTTCGGCCCAAGTCGGTATGTTTTGACGGTCTCGGGCAAATATGGGTAGGGTCGTCTTCCACGCCTGGGTCGAGAAAATCATTTTTTTTATTTGTTGAAAATGTCATCATTTTCAAATCAAAAGGTATGTAATAGACAATAGTTGGCAGTTGGAACATCCAGAACTTCGTCCGATACGAGCAGTCTTGTATTGATTTCAGTTTCAACTGATGTTCTAGTAAGTAACTCATTCATTTGTCATTTGTATCTTGACTCGTATCTAAACTTTGTGAACTGCCCGCCTCTATAAAAGTCTGTTCTGTTCGAACTCTCCTGAATGTACTCTTCTCCGTAGTTTCTTTTATATTCCGGGCCGTTTTTGTAGTAAAAAGGGGTTGAATATGATTTGTTCCCGCGAGAGTTATCGGTGGGTGGGGGCGAGGGGGGTTGGGAGTTGCTGCTTGTAGTTCGTAGTATGTTGTTGGACGGGTGGGAGGGGTCGTCAGCTACTACCGCCCACACCCCCTCCTCCTCAACTCTGATTGGCTCATTGTATCTGGGAACTCTCGCTTCCTCACTGATATATTCCTCCATCTCCTCCTCTATTATATCCTGAAAACCAGTTACGGGTTCCTGCTTTTCAATCAGTAGGTTGCGAGTTCGAACCTCGCAAAAGGCGCAAAAAAGTGATAAGTTTTTTTTTCGACAACTTTAGTAATCACGCTATGATACAGGGGCAGATATAGGGGATGCGGGGGCGACTTACGCCTCCTCCCCCTTAGGGATGCGACCCACTGCCGACCTATAGGGTTTCCCCTTTGTAATATTTTGAGATAACCAATTTTGGAGACGGATCCGTAAAAATTTTCTGATGGCGCCTTTGCGCCAATTTATACTTATTTTGAGAGAGTTGCGCGCGCCGAAAAAACGCAATTTTTTTTGGTCAAAATGTTCCAAAAAAAGCCTACAAACTCTTTTTTTTTAATTTTGCCTGCGGCGCAGAAAATTTTACCAAAGCAGGGTCTTCTTAGTGCTCTTATAGAGATCGGACAATCAATTCGGTCAACCTAAAACAGTCGATAAGTTATTCGAAATTTTTTTTGAAAATCCACCTCCCCCTTGAGAAAACTCTAGATCCGCACCTGCTATAATATGCAGTAGTTGGCTTATCAGTAATTTTGTCAAGGATGACACTGACATATTTTTTTAAAAATCATTTTAGTACTATTGAGTCACATTAGTAGAAAAAATGCCAAAAATATAAGATAAAATAAAAAATAATAATAAAAAAAATAGATAATTGAAATATCTTTATGTCACATTTTAAAGTGAACTCAACTGCAATGCATGGTTAAGCTGATATATCTTCAGTTCCTAAGATGACGTTGGATGCTTCGAATGAGCGTCACAATTGGTTGCCAAAACCTGTATTGTATTTTTGTTCATACCTCGGGGTAGACGCTCACCCTCCACTTGATGTAGACGTGGTGTTTGTTCGCCGGGTTCACCATGAACATCATCAGGCGCTCCCCGCCCTCGAAGCCAAAGCTCATCTGAACAAACAACACGAAGAATTGGTTTTTATAAATATTTTTGATACACAGATGTACAAATACAAATATAAGATACTTAATTCGCAAAAAGCTATGCGCCGTATGAGTCGCATTTTTGGAAAAAATTGGTCACTTTGACCAGGAGCAGACCTAAGGATTTCTCGAGTGTGAAAGCGGTGTTTTGTAAAACTTTCGATAATTATGTCTACCTTTTCTTTAGGTCGACCAAACTGATTTTTTGAGCTCTCCTAAAACACTAATATGATTCTGTTTTGCCAAAATTTTCTGCTTCGCTGGCAATTTTTTCAGTAAAGCCGAAAAGTTCCCGCTTTTGTGCGCTATTTCTCAGCCCTCTTTGCTCAAGTTTAATGTATATTTGTTACCTGTGTGGCCTTCTTAGATAAGTTTTACGGCTGGTTAACCAAAATGGATACCGCAACAGTACAAAAAAAGAAAACCGCATCCGACTTGATTTTAAAATATCAGCAAATAGTTTGGTCTAGCTAACTGCGAATTAAAAACACATTATAATCTTGAGTACCTGTGCAATGCGCATCTGTTTATAACAGTTTGCAAGCAAAAAGTCCGATAAAACATTCATATCTAATAATTCAGTTCGACACTGTTTGACATTCAGTTCGATTATAAACTCCGCGCGACTATGGATTTTGGCCGAACTTTGACATTTGTTTTGTAAGCAGATTTTTGCTTCCTTTAGTTTTACAGGTTTTAAAAATGCTAGCCTTCATTGTAAAATGAAAGTTTTTGTCATAAAATTCTCATTTATGGTAAAACTTTAAAATAAAATTCTCATTTATGATTAAATCTAGTCATACAGTTACCATGTTTGATCATACATTTTTATTATAAAAAAAAGACTAGTTATACAAGTCTTATCTATGGAAGAGTGCTAATCATAAGATTTTCATGCTATTTTTTAATTGCTTGAAGAATAGGGGCATGACTAGCATTTTTAGTCAGCCCGGGTGGTTCTACAAATGTGCTTCTATAAAAAGCTAACAGTTGCTTCTTAAAAATTTTCTTTTTGCATCAATATTGAGAACTGATAAAAGTTTTTATCTAAGAATATTTTCGTTTCATCTATGATACTTCCATGCTTGTGTTTATTAATTATAGGTGAAAAATTTTCTTTTATATTGTTCACCGACAGGATTGAATTTACAGAGAATTTCAGAAAACTCCAATAGACTAGATAATTTAAAAAAAAAACGATGATTTTTCAAAAATAATTAGCAGAATAACTGATTTTTAGCTAAGAAAAGTCTCAAGGTCAGATGAAAATTTTACTTCCATGTTAAATTTGTCCAATAAAAGCAGATTGTTGTTTTTTAGTTCTTACCAAATTTTTGGTAAAATGGATGAGCTAGATGCAGTTCTAACCGACCGAAAAACGGTTTATTTAGTTTAATTACTTTTTGAACCCACTTTAACTTGATGAAATGAGTGAAAAATTGATTTCCAACATCCAAATCAGCAGTTTAAGAATAGTAAAATCCGTTCAGATTTTGTTGAACTGAAAAGATGTTCTAACAATTAAGCATTAGCAATAAATAAACTCTGGGCCCTACGAAATTAGACGACAAGCAAATTAGATGTAGCCAGAAAGCTTAGTTTAATAGAACAATTATGGGAAAATAGACTTAATTGTACTACCGTGTCTGAAATTTGTTTACTGACTACGATCAATTTTTTTTGAATTTTTGTATGCAAATCAATTTTTCACGAGAGGCAATAGAATAAATTATGCTTTAAAAAAATTATAAATTTTGGATAACTGTTTTATCAATGTGTTACGAATTTTGATAAAAGTCTGTCAATTTAAATTGGATTAAAAAGTTTGATATGCAATGGGATTATTTACTTTTCTTTTATCTGTGATGTTTTGCTTCAAGCAAAAATTTTGTTTGTCATTCGCTGTTTGTCCAAAACGCTAGTTTTGCAAAAAACGTAATGTCTAAGGTAAATTTTGTTTTTTGTTGGAGCCGCTGCTGCTGCTTTCCGACTAAGTTTTTGTAACCCATAATTTTTGATGCCAGAATTTTGACTTGACGTGAAGTGAACTTGAAGTATCTGCCAGTTCTGAAAAACTTTTGCATGCAAATTTGTACTTTCATGTCACTCGAGACATAATTTATGTCTGGAGTACTAGCCTTTGCATGTAAAAATTGCCTGACTAATGTCCATTGCTTTTTTGATTATTTTTACCCTGTTAAACGTTTTGCAGGCTTCTATTTAATTAGTAGCGGAAATTCAAACAAACAGAAATTTGTTAAAAGAACAGTTTGATAATATTAGCAATTTTTGCA
>NC_087063.1:77006851-77032015 GCF_963678635.1 Symsagittifera roscoffensis | reverse complement strand
CTTGTGACTACTGATGTGCATTTGATGATCGCATATTGCTGCTTGGTCAGGAAAATTTCAAAGTGCGAGCACACAGATCCATAAAGTTTCAAACTATTTTGATATCCATGTTCAGCAGTGATATGGGACGCCAATTTGCGACTGTGCATGTCAAATCTCTTAGATATTAGTGGAATGATAAATGTTTTCCTGCAATTCGGTAATTTTTCAGGTGTTGAAAGTTCTTGAGGGCGATGGGAAAAAAACTGGCGATGTTTTGGGCTGTATTTTAATTTTTTTTTTGAGGTAAACCATTCAGTTCTCGCGATTGGTTGGACAGAGAGAGAGGTGGAAGTATTGGTGGAAGTTTTGAAGCCGGTGCTATGTTGTCTTACGCGTTTGTGAACATCAATTTTAAATAGCAGTATGGTAGAGAACACATGGCAGTATGGTAGTGATGATCCCTTTTGGTGAATACTTTTGACGATGATGCATTTTTTTTGATGCTTTTCAAAGTTTTGTTTATTGAGTCATTGTTTAGTAAGTTTTGATAATTCAGACGATCGTTTTCACTCGACTGGCTGACTATGTTCTATGTTTTCCAGTAGTGCAACCATGCATTCGTGTTAACTTGCCGTCTTGATGCTAAGTGACTGCTCTTGCGTGTGAAGTTTCTTCATTAAACGTGCTGTGCTTTGAGTTATCCATGGCTGTAACCACTGTCGATATGCTGTTTTTAAGGAACATGGAAATCAACGCTCTCCTTGAAGTAGTCATACAATTCTTCTTGGCACCTTCATTCTATGATTGTATTGCAGGTTGGATCGAAGGTCGGATCAAAATTTTTTTTCAAGATAACACTATTGATTCCTTCAAATGGGCTTTATCATAGCTACGTTTTTGCTTCGTTGTGCTCTATTTCCAAAGCATAATTGACAGATCGGTGGTCGGATTTTTCTTAATTTTTATCTTGAACTTCATATTTTTGCTCATGCACGTTGCAATTCTCGGGAAAGGCCACTTCAAACAGTTTTTCACAGTTCGGGTCAAGTTTGTCGCATCTCCATAAAAATTTTCAATGATGCGTTGACACATATTTCATGCTCCTGAATTGTACTCGCCAGGGGATCCAATTTTGTTTAAGGGAGTTTACCGCAGATGTTAAGGGATGACGCATTGGAAAATTTCCCGTATAGTACAAAAGTCATCAAAGAGTACCTGTAAGGACTGAATTTGGTGGGATTATAGTAAGTAATTCTTTCTGCAATGCGAGAGACTCCATGGCGGTGTGTGTAACTTTTTATGTTCGGTGTGTGTTGGATTTGCGCATGCACGTTGCAATTCTCGGGACAGGCCACTTCAAATAATTTTTCACAGTTCGGGAAGTTTATCGCATGTCCTTAAAAGTTTTCAATGATGGCGTTGACACATATTTGATGCTCCTGAATTGTACTCGTCAGAGGGATCCCATTTTATTTAAGGGAGTTTACCGCAGATGTTAAGGGATGACGCATTGGAAAATTTCCCGTATAGTACAAAAGTCATCAAAGAGTACCTGTAAGGACTGAATTTGGTGGGATTATAGTAAGTAATTCTTTCTGCAATGCGAGAGACTCCATGGCGGTGTGTGTATTTTTAATTTCATTATCCGACCAGTATAAAATGGATTAATTCGATGATTCATTTTTCGGAGAGTTTATTTCGACTATTTTAAAAACTTCTCGCGTTTTGTTAGAGAGCATATAAAAAATCCTTAATTACGAAGATTTTTCATTGATTTCTACCTTAACGTTGTGATTGTACAGCTACAACAGTTTTTTTGAAGCTTTTCTTTTTTGTTACGCCATCAGTCAGGAAATCACATCACTTCTTATATCAAATCACATCAAATCACATTATATATTTTTTGGGTTTTCCTTGGTCAAATCTGACTTCTTTCTTCAATAATTTTTGAGAGGATTACTCTCGCCTCATGATGATTTAGCGTTTTGAATATGGTCCAGTTTTCGTCAAGCTTTTCCGAGCGTTTGGTTTCCACGATCGAGAACAATAGTTACTTCTTCACTTGTTGGTACAAACTCTCAGCTTTTGGAAACCCTTGCATAGCGAAGCCTTAATTGCTTTTATGAGTGATTTTGAATCAATGATTTTTTTCCGCTTGCATTTTGCCGAACAGCTATTTTTTTGTTCTTAATCAGAAAAAAACTGTATGTCTTTTCAGCTTTTTCACAATTCTTTTCGAGCGCGTCATCATTATCATTGCCAATTAATTCTATCATCGTGGTTTCCAGGCTTAACAAGTTTTAGTCTCAAACAAAGTTGTTCAATTTTTGACCAGTTTGTTTTGCATGTAGTTTCATATGAAACCATCACAAACGTTGTTTCCATGACCTTGTGGTGGAAGCAGCATTGCTAATCACCCAATATTCTCGAGGGCCAACGTCTGCAGCTGGCGCTAAGCTTGTTTTGTCATTAGGAAGACCCATGATGGATCTGTATGCACTATATTGGCAGATACGTTCTTGTGGACTGATTTTTTGCTTACAAGACTTGTAGTTCTCAGTCATAGTTTTTGTTTCACCTGGACTCCAAGTCCGAAATTTAGAGAATTCGCTATTTTAAACCGATAAACTAATCATGAAAACCATACTTGGAGTTCAAACTAGAGACTCAATAAGTAAACAACTTTAGTATTATAGAAAGCAGTAGTATATGTCGGGTAGATTCAGCCGGGGGGGGGGGGGGGGGTGTGCTGACCTCCATGTTTTAACATAAGCTATAGAGTATGCGGTCAGCATCCTATGTATTAACATAGGGAATAGGTTTCCCATTGTATTAAGATAGGCAATAGAACTGGTAAGGTTTCATAGTTTGAGTGATGGTAAGAGAATGGTAAGCAAAACCGTGTTTTTTTTTTACTTTTGTGTAGAAATGTCTAATTTTTGCGCAAAAATTTTGGCGCGCGTTACCTAATTTGTGAAAGTTATTGGTGTTTTACGTGTGAATAGATTTTCAAGAGTATAAAGATTGGTCATAGGTTTCAGATGGTAAGATGGTAAATTGAAAAAAAATTTGGCACCCAATTTTGCCGATGTTCTAAGTTCTAAATGTTTTCTTAATCAAAAACAAAATGATGTTAACCCAAACGTAGCATTTAAAACGAAATTCTGGAAAAAAGGTTAATACAAAGGAAATTTATTATTCACAGCATCCTATACAATTTTACTACATAATCTCTTACAAATTTAGAGGATCAGTATGCATTCCATCACATTCAACTTTCCGTTTAGGGTAAAAATAGCTCAGTCATTTTTTAGTTTAATCATAAATTGCGACAGCATGGTTAATCGTTTTAAATTCTCTATTCGTTGGCTTCGAATTCACTGCCTTATCCAGTACTTGTCGATATTTTGCCATCGGGCGAGAGTCTTCAAAGCGCGTTTGTTCAGTCCTTTACTGCTAATCTTATTTTTTGACGTTTACAATCGTAACACCAATAAGTTATACTCCACAGGCATAACATTGCGGTACACTTGAACTCCTCCTTGAACAATCCTGGCTCTCTCTTGTCATGTTTCTCATGTTTAGAGCAGCAAGTACGAGGGAAAAAGTTGTTTTTTGCATCTGCTCTGAAATCGTCTCGACAGTCGTTGCTTTGCTTTTCAGTCCATTCTGCACGCTTGCTAGAAAGGATACATTCATCTAAATTTTCTTCTGCTAAAGCCAAATAGAGGGAATCTGTATTCAATTCGACTTCTTTGAAATTGTTGACATCGCAAAATTTATGGAAAAATTTATAATACAGCTCTATCATTCTCCAATTGGCATACTGTAGCATAAAAAATCCAACTATAATTGGTTCACGATGCTCTATAGTAGGTTTAGTAAGTTCTACTTCACACAAATCTTCAGCTACGATACTGAGTCTCTTGAGGAACTAGATACTGATAGCTTTATGGGTTTTTTGTCTTCAAGTTATTTTTTCATTGTATGTATTGAACTGTCAATTATTTGATAGCCGTAGGAACTTTTTCCTAGCAGTTTCATTGTTTCGACTACTACACCAGATAAAGGATTTTCATCAACGGCTCGCCTGGCATCAATAACAGACTGAACAAAACTGTTAAATATTTTACGCGGTGTGCATTGTACAAATCGATGAGTTTTTGTACACTGTAGTCCAAGATCAAAGTTAAAGTTGAAAAGTGGTGTGATAAGTGTTCCATTGGTCAACTTTAAGCTCGATCTCAACATTCGTTGTGGTTCTTTTACAAATCATTTTCTTCCGCATATTTCTCGCCACATCTAAGACATCTCAATATTGACAAAAACACAAAATTGATATGGCTCACATGAAAATCGATTTCTGTGAAACAAACCAACATAATGAGTATTTTTCAGGCCTGTTTTGCTTGAGCTGCAGCATAAGCTCAAATTGGATCTGTTCTCCAAATCAGCCGATGATCACGACTTCGATCACCAAAAACCATTCGTAGAAAAGGATCTTCCTAACAACCTCTCGATTTTCTAATTCGAATTGATAGTGAAGAGGAAATATTTTCTGCTTCTCTATCGAAAGAGCGGTAGTTTTAGGCTCATCGTGATCTCTACTTAATGAGCGAGGCAACTATTCACAGGCCAAAAATTGAAACAAAAAGATTTGCAGGTACTTCTTTAGCAGTAGCACAATCGGTGGTCTCTTTGAAGAGTTGAACAACTCGTTTGTTTTGGCGTTTTTGCGGAGAAGAAATAATTTCATGACAAGAGTTAAAGTGTCGTTCTTCTACAGTATGCTTTATATTCCCAATATCGTTTCTGGTTACATCATGTTTTGAAAAAAGTTGGAAAATTGGAAAATTTTGCTTTTAGCTCATCTGTAACACTCAGATCACCTTGCACGTAGCCAAACTTTGTTTCATTTCTATAGTTTTGCACTAGTGAACTGACAGAAAGAGGTCTTTTGAAGTGAAAAATAGTTCTAACGTGGTTTTCACGTCTTAATTGTTTTTAAAGATATCCCTACAACTACACTCCCACATTTCTTCTATAGGGTATCCTTTTTCTCGAATGTACCTTTTCGAAGCTCAACTATTTCTTTTTTCTGGGTTCCTCTTTTGATATCATCAGTTAGGCTTGGTCTAGCTTCTTGACAAGAGCAAAACTGGAATTACTAAACCATTGCTTCAAAAACTTTCTTACAATGGTTGCAATAACCATCAACACTGAAGCAATCAATGTTTTCCTGTGTTCCTGTATTGTAGTAACTCGATTTTACCTTGCTTTGATTTTTTGTGTTTATTCATTGTAGTACCATCTGGTATACAAGCCTGTGGGCATATCTTGACACACAAAATAAGGATAGAGTTGACTAGCATCAATACCAACGACTGGTTTACAAATTTTGTTTGATTTTCAAATAAACATTTTGCTTGCTACTGCTTTCCTTGTGAAAACAATTGAGGGACCACCGGTCATAACTTCCCGTATTTTTTGCAAGCAAGTGACTATCACTCGAAAAGAATCGGTAAAACTTATCGTCGGTTGACTTGTGTAGACAGATATTCGCTAAATTAGGTGCAGCCAAGCTATCTTATCCCTTCGTTATTATAAAATTTAATCATTTGCTTCATAGCTTCGAGGATAGGAACAACATCTTTGTTGTTATACCGCTGTATAAAATCTCGAAATATTGACATCAGTTCCTGTTCCCAGATAGATTTAAGGTATATGAAGTTTTCCAATCCCGTAGGTGGTTTGGTTTTGAGGCCGAGTTTTTTCAAGGCTTTCTCTTCAGTTATCCCAGTGTTAAGTAGTTTTTGATAATCATCAAACTCTTTATTGAGAGGGTTGCTACTCTTCAGTTTGCTGTAGAAGTAATCATACGAGGGTAGTTGTTGTTCATCAAGCTTGTTGGGGATATCAAAGCACTCGTATAGAAAGTATCCTTTCATCTCACTGGCTTTCTAAGCTTTTAGAAAATAGTCTGAAATAGTAGCTACACCCAAAAACTCCAAAAGGTCCAGAAACTGAAAATCTCCAAATTTGAAGGAAACGACTTCGTTTGCTTTCTTGATAACTTAAGGTTCAATTTCTTTTTCGTTGATAAGGTAGGGAATGAGGTATGATTTATGGAGGTTTATATCATACCGACCACTGTTGAATCCAAATATTGGTAGAGTATTGATGTATCTCTCTAGATATTGCATGAAATCAATCATATGATTTCTTTGAATCCTGAGAAAGTGAGTGGATGCGTCTGTTTCTTCCTCATCCTCGATACATTCGTCTTCGTTCTCTCTTCCTTCACTTTTATTGAAACTGACTCGTTCATCAAGAATGCTGAAATTTTTGTGTAGCCGCTTTTTGATGTTATTATTAATTTCCAGAAACTTTGATCGTATTTCGGCTTCAATTTTTCCGCCAGCAACTCGAAGTTTGCCACAAAGTCAATAATGAGGGGTTGTGGATCTTTGTGTATATAGGATGAAATTGACACTGATATGGGTTCATGCTTCCCGATCCAGATTATTGTTTCTGTCAGTTTTATTTTTTCCGATGGCGCGCAAATTAATTCAAAGTAAAACAAGCGACATTTTTGATTGAGGTTTGTTTTTTGGTATACTAAATATTAAACCCATCCGGTTTTGAAACAATGTCTCTTGTAGAGTGTAAACACTTTTGGGGTTAATGTTTTTGATTTGATCTCTGTAACAAATAAGATAGCGGTTGAAGTGATGAGACATTTTGAAAAATGTAACGCAAGTTGGGCATCGAAAAATGGGCATTGAGCAATGTATCGCAATTTGGGCACTGAAGAAGTTTTCGATGTAATTGACGTGAATAATTTGCTTTTTGTATCGTAAAAATTTTACTGTTTTCTCGTATTTACCGATACTTCTCCGATCTAATTCACCCACAAAATCTCAATTTTCTTTGTCGATATCGTAGATAAAGATGTTTTTCTCTACTACATCTTCAATTTTTGGCGGATTAACCATCGAAACTCCGGATCACAATTGTTTTGGATCATAACCCAATGTTTCAAGACTAGTTGTTCCGTGCAAATGAACTGCAAGCAAGCGCTCGAAACAAACACAAATTGTCATTGTTTGGTTGTTTTGTGTTTTGATCCGAAACCAAACAGTTAACATAGTTTTTCCTCAGAAAAGGTTCGTGAATCATTGAATCTAGACATGTCATGGTATGTTTTTCGGTAGGGAAGCACAAATGGTCACATTTGCGATCAACTTGAATCGCCAATTTGTATTTTTGCTCTCTTGTCTACAAACTTCAATGATACCTTGCTTAATGACCTTTTCCTGTACAGTCGTCAAGTCTGCTTTAGTACAAAGCAGCATAGATTTATCAAATAGTGTGTTATTCTCATGAGCGTAGTAATAACGATATTCACCAGTTTCCATATTAGGTAACATAAATTCCTAGACAATTTTGATTGTTGCTGCACAATCGAGTTTTTCAAAGACTTGATCCAGTTATTCATTAACTAGATTAGGATATAGTTTTGAAAGTTAAAAATTTAATACCTTGTGGCGTCAATTTTCCATCTCAGTATCCTTTAAGAAATGTTGACAGGCAGTCAACTCATCTCGTAGCTGATCACTATCATCCTCATTTTACAAGATTTTAATCAAATCAGCAACAGAATCACTCGTTCTCCTCTTTTTCAATGTGTTATTCTCATGAGCGTAGTAATAACGATATTCACCAGTTTCCATATTAGGTAACATAAATCCCCAGGCAATTTTGATTGTTGCTGCACAATCGAGTTTTTCAAAGACTTGATCCAGTTATTCATTAACTAGATTAGGATATAGTTTTGAAAGTTGAAAGTTTAATACCTTGTGGCGTCAATTTTCCATCTCAGTATCCTTTAAGAAATGTTGACAGGCAGTCAACTCATCTCGTAGCTGATCACTATCATCCTCATTTTACAAGATTTTAATCAAATCAGCAACAGAATCACTCGTTCTCCTCTTTTTCAATCGTGATCTTTCTTGCGATGTTGTTGAAGTGAATAATAACTTGGAATTCCTTTCTCACAGGATACACTTTTTGTTGACTTTGGGGTTGACTTTACGTGCTTCTGACTCGTATGAAATTAGTTTATTGCTGTTATTGCTGGTTGTATATACAATAATTACGTTCCGGATAAGAAATAACTCCTCGCACGCAACTCTTGCGATGTCGGGCAGCATCGGACCTCCTGTAATCTTTGCCACAGTCCTCACATTTCATTTTTTCATTCCTGTTGGGTGCTTGCATGTGAAAAAAATGGGAGATTTAGCATGTACCAATTTTAAATATAAGTACATGATACCTACAAAACTGGGATATTTAAAACGTCCCAAAACGTTAATAGATTAATTATACTTACTTTGAATTATTCAGAGTTATTGAAACTAACTTCAAGTAGTTATACAAATTATAGAGCGATTGCTTTTAACGGAGAAAAAATTAGAATGAAATGCGTTTTGTTTACTGTTGCTTAGGGAAAATCAACCAATCAGAATTGAGTATCGTTTTCGTACCATGTTTGTTCGATATCAACCAATCAGTTTCCAGCATTTTCTAAAAGTGAACTGTTTTTCTTTATTTTTAAACAACTTAAGATTGAAAAATGTCTATAAAAAACATTTGAATTTCCCCGAGTTATTTTACGAGAAAAAAAGAAAAATACTAGGTGATTTTCTTATTCATGACTGCTTTTTTCATTTTTTTTTGGACATTTTTATTGTACAAAATAGATTTATCCGACTAAGTAAACGTCTTTTGAGAGAATTTTTCTCAATCAAAGAGTTTACTTCTGTTTCAAATTTTGCGTATCAAATCTGAAATACACCTGACAAGGAAAGACATTTTGTTTATTCTCAAAAATTTGAAATTGATCAAAAAATCGTATGATAATATATCAAAGACTCTTTTTATTCTTTACCCGATACCGAAATATGTAAAAATTCTCCAGCAAATTTTTTTTTTACCTTCATTTAGTTTGTTTTCAAAGCTCAAAATCCTGCTTGATCAGGCTTGGAATCAGACTTTCAGAGATTTGCTTTGAAAAATTCATCAACTTTGAGTTATCCTCTCAAACCTACATCAAAATCAGAGAACTTGACCATCTACTCCAAAATCAACAAATTTCTCATTGATTACATACAAAAAAATGAATTAACTTTGTGAAAAAAATTGTGGAAACTGTTGAACCAAATTTTGAGTATCAAAGCTTCAAATTCATGGCTGAATTACCCCTGATTAGGAAACTTTTTTTGGTTTATTCTCGAGAATTTGAGTTCAATCAAAAAGTCAAACGATAAAATATCAAAGACTCTTTTTATCCCCTACCGAAAACCCGATACCGAATTTTAAAAAAAAATTCCAGAAAAGTTCTTTATTTCTTCTTTTTTTAAAGTTTTTTCAAATTTCAAAATACTGCATGATCAAGTTTGGAGTCGGATTTCCAGAGATTTGATTTAAAAAATTCTTCAACTTTGAGCTATCCTCTCAAATTTACAACCAAGTCAACGAACTTGACTATCTCTCAAAAATCTCTCATTGATCATATACAAAATATTCAATTATCTTGATGAAAATTTTTTGGAATTACTACTTGTTCTAGTTTTTTGTCTTTTGTTACTTATAATGGCAAAATTTCTCATTTTTACAGCAAACAACTTTTGGTCATTTCTTTTTGCGATTGCTTTTGTGTATATTTTTACTTATTTCGAAGAGTTAAGTCCTTAAATTGGTTCTCTGATTGGATACGAAGGAAAATTGGATACGAAAAAAAGAACGAAATTGAACATTTTTGCGATTGGAAATGACAGTGTCTACAAATTCCTAAAATGGAATTTTGTTTCCGATTAGTCACAACTTTTATATAAAAATTCCATAAAAAAAGCTGAAAAATGATTAGCCACGACAAAAATTCAATTTAGGAAGATCAATTCTGATTGGTTAAACCCACACATTCGAGTTGAAAGTACCCCTTACTCCTATCTAAAAATTATTTTGTTTTCAACTTAACTACCGTCAACTACCTTCTCTCCCAGGTCTAAATACGTAAATTTCAACTTATCTAACGTCAGCTACCCCCTCTGTCAGCTCTAAATTTTTCTTGTTTTTACTCTTTTACTCAACAATCAAAATTATCACCTCAGTGCAAAACAGCAACCTCATGTACTCTGTAGAATTTTCGCCTGATCTAGTATAAACTCAAGTGCAAAAAACAGTCTCTGGAGTTTTTCTGGCACGAATGGACATACCAATACAAGTCTGGCTCATGGTGGAGGCGATGCGAAGAGATTCCAACGAATATCATATGACGCAAGGTCCCATCACAGAGAACCAACTTGCAATAATGCAAATGATGGAGGAAGTGGCTGAGCATGTGGGATTGACTACCCCGAGATTCGTGACTCTAGATATGGGGTTCAACCAGTCAAGAGAACCTACATAACTCTCGACAACTCTTTGATTAAATAATTTTGAAAATTAATTTTTGTTTGGTATTAACTTCGTTCTTTGTCTCAGGTCTTCCCTTACCATTTTTGATACAAAAACCAATTTAAAAAGTATTTGGCTTTTTAAAATCAAAATATGGTGAGAGAAGACCTGAGGCATTCTTTGGTATTAACTTCGGTTCTTCAATTTCATTTTAATTATGAGAAGAGATGGGTAAGCTCAGGGTAAATGAATGAAAAACCTATAGAATACCACCTATTTTAGCGCTCCTCATTCGCAAGCATGCTAAGAAACTTGATTGATTTTCGCACACAAATTAGAAAAAAACGCTAGAAAATTTGTACAAAAAAACAAAATAGCTAACGGTTTCTGCATCTTGTTGAAAAATGAAACACTTCTTACATTTTGTCGAAACAATTGAAACACTTCTCGCATTTTGTCGAAAAATTGAAACTTTTTTCCCATCTTGTAAAAAAAACTGAAACTCTTTTCGCATTTTGTCAAAAAAGTGGATTTTTTTTTGCTTATTGTCAAAAAAACTGAAACAGTTTTCGCATTTTGTCGAGAGGAGTGAAACATTTTTCGCATCTTGTAAAAAAAGGTAAAACACTTTTCGCATCTTGTCAGAAAAAAGTGAAACACTTTTTGCAACCTGTTAAAAAATTTTGAAATCTTTCTTGCAACTCCTTGAAAATTGGAAGAATATTACATCCTGTTTACAAGTTTGAAGAAAAAATGCAAATTCTTCAGTAACGATGAGTTTTTTTCTTTTTAAAAAAATTGTGGTAACTTCATAAGCATATGAGAGAAGATTGATTGATTATCAAAATCTTTTCAATTCTTTATTGAAAAATTGACATGATCACTTTTTACAAATCCATAACCATAAAAAAACAGTCAGTTTTTTTTAACAAATCATGTTCATATTTTGAGTTTTGTACTTACGAATTCTTTCAAGAAATGTTGAACCGATACTTTGTGCGGAAGCCAGTTTCTGGTTAGAACATAAATAATGACGTTTGAATTTTTTGGCGAAACAGTCTTTTCTTTGCAACACTTGGCATTTTTTCAGCTCATATTTGTTTCATATTGTGATGAACAGCACGGTCAAGTTGATTGAAAATTTAGCCAGTTGATGAAATTACAATCGAATAAAATCTGTCTGTTTTTGTACAGCGTGTAAAAACCACCGACATATTGATGTGTGAAATGAAAAATATCTAATCGTTGTAAAAATTGATCAAAAGATGAACCAATCAGAAGTCTGTGGAACTAGCATTTTCCAAAGAACAGTAAAAAATGTGGGTAGACAACACAAAAATTATTATATGTTTTTCCTAAAAACCACTGGAAATAGAAATAAACAGCAATTTTTGACACTAATCTGAATAAAAGGTGGGAAGAGCTTGACACATAGCTACAGCCATCTTGAACATTTTGCTGAGAACTGTGGATTTATTAAGGAACACAAACACCTACACAATTCCATATTTGGAAACTTCACACAAAAATTTCATTTATAGTTCTATTTCCTTTTATGATAACTGAATGGCTCATATTGTTTGCTTCCATTTTCATTTAGTTTCAAAATTAGTTTTCTCATTTCTCTTCATCTGATCAGTCTGATTCCTAATGAATACTGTTATCAAAAAAGACATTAGTCCCAAATATATTGAATTTTCAAAACCAAAAAAAAGTTGGGAGATTTGCTTGGTCCCAAAAATCCTACGAAAGTTTATTTTGAACCCTGCTTTTAACTGTTCAAGAGAAATGAATTGGGACAACTCGAAAAAAAACAGCAAGTATATCTTGGTGGAAAAGAACGAGAAGCAATCTCTGCATTTAGAAATACTGTTATTCACGATGCTGAAAACCTTGGACTCATTCCTATGAATGAAGCCAAATCTGGCAAAGAATCAACTATGGATCAGGAGCTCGAATTCTGTAATAGAGTATACGAAATAGCAACATGCAACATGAGGAAGCTGTGTGTCACAAAAAAGAAATGTAATGTGAACAAGCCGCCCTTTATTCAGATTCGACTCATGACTGCAAAGGAAAAGGAAGACTTGAAGAAAGTTGCCTATTTCAACTATACTTTGATTGAATTCAAAGAACTGTCTCGAATTTTTGGAGATTTTATGTTGGTTGGTAATCGTAAACCTCGATGAAGCTTTGTGATGTTTTGTAGGTTTGGTAAAAAACAGTTTTCCTCACTGAAATGTACATTTAGAGCTAGAAAATCTGAGGAAAAGTCAGACCAAACATAAACTTTAATCAAAACTGAAATAAGATATTAAGCAATTATTAGTTGATAGCAATTATCTTTGAGAATTTTCAGTAAAAGTTATTTAATTTATTTTTTTATCGAAATTCAAGTAATTTTTGTCTTGTTTGAACAAAAATACAAACAAAAATATAGTTTAAGTTGAAAACCTTTTCAAACATTTTTGAATTTCGGTAGTCCATTGGTTGGTGCAACTTTTTTGCATTAGTTGAGGTTATGAATGGCTCCATGTTTTTCTTAAAAAATAGAATCTAAATAGGGGGAAAAATTTAAGGTGATTGATAATACAAAACAAATTAAAAATGGTACAACAATTTGAGTTTTTTCGAGTTTCCTGGCTTATTTCAGTAAAACATGTGTTTCCATCAAAAGCATTTTCAATATCTGAAATGGACATTCATCAGATTTTAAGGTTGAACTACAACAAAAAACTACAAGAGCAGTGGACAGATGACAAAGATGGAGAGTGTATTAGTTTTGACTTGTATAGAAACACAGAAAGTTCGATAGTTTTGATAAAAAGATGGAGAGGGGATTTCAGTAATGAAGAGTACTGCCGATTTTATCAACAATCTTTTTATTTAGAAGAGTTAACTCAGATTGAGTGGTTCAGCAGTAAAAAACAAAACAAAGGGAGAGGCTATGAAACAAAAATTGAAATTAGGGAACATCAGTTCGATTACTGTTTTAAACTTGATACAAAGGCAAAATTTAGTTTTGTCAGATTATCATTTAATCGATTATCCAAATTTAAAAGACTTCCGGTTGTTTATATCACAATATGACAAAAAGAAAACAAAAAAATTTATATTTTGGTAATTTCTTTTTTCAATGGTTTGATCGATATTTCAAAATTTGAAGGGAGTATCGAAAAAATCATATGAACCAGACAAGAAATCTTATTTATCTCATTTTGGTGTCAAATGTACAAGTTAGTTTTGTTTGAAAAATTTATTAAAATTGATTTTTTGGGAAATTTCATAAAACTAGTTTTGTCTGATCTAAAAATTGTTTAAAATCTGTGACTACTTCATTTTGATTGGTAAATACTAACAACAAAACATGTAAAAAGAATGCTCGATTCTGATTGGTTGATTTTAAAAAATTTGAAAACTGTGTGGTAAGATTGGATGATTTTTATTTCAGCTTGGTTAAATTGCATATCCATTCTGATTTTTTTTCACGCTAAAATCAATTGGTGATGAAATTTATTTTAATTTAATTTTATTAATTTTTTGAGGCTATTCAACTCTTTTTATCTAAAAGATTGGGAAAGTCTAAATCTCCCGTTTGATCTTTATTTAAAAACTGATGTACCGTCTCTGAATAGAAACGAAAGAGCTGCATGTCTTGATTGCGGCAGAGAATACACACGTAAGGATGCGTCTAGACATTGTAGAACACGTGGTGCTTTGAAGTGTTCAAATTGTAACTTTTATATATATATAGCAGCAAGGAACTGACTAATCATACCAAAAAAGAGCATTTTTTTGTAATTATAGTGTTAAATTATGTGCTCAGCAGTCTCCAAACACACTCCAAGAGAAAGTAAATCAATATTTTTTAAATAAAAAGATAGAATGAATTATATGAACAATAGTTTTTACTGAATGTGAAAAGTCTATACAAAAAATTTGAAAAAAACTGAGTAAAAATTATACAGTTTTTTCATCACAATTCTTGATCTTTTTTTTTAATTCAAAAGTTCTAATTGATGAAAAAACCAGCAACAATCGAATTCAAATCGTCGTGAAAATTTCATTGGAAATCGATCCCAAAATCTTTAATCTACAGTAAAAACTCCATTGGTTGCTAACTTGCTGAGATTTTTTAGCAATAAACTTGTTGTAAAAAAGCATAACATGCGCCAATGAGTGGTTAGGTATATCTTCAAAGCTTTAAAAAACTGAATACTTATAAAAAATCGACTAATTGAAAGATTTTGCCTAGTTACCATATTAAAAGTTTTCCTGTTTAGTGATTGTAAAAGTGTTCCTAGAGTAGTGAGTTTTAAAACAGATAAGGAGGGTTGATTTATTAGGAATTATGATTTTCCACTGGTTCATAAAAAAAGTGATAACTGACCTAGAAAAAATGAAAAATTGTATGTTTTTGGTAAGCTTTGAAAACTTCATGATAATAATATACACCATTCTCAAGCAAACTTTTACTTCAACAAAAAAATTCAGATTTAAAACAGCAACATGCAGTTGTCAGGTTGAGAAAGTCATTTGATGATTTTAGCAAAGATTTTATGGTTTTATTTCTGCTTCGGATTATTGAACGTTCGTTGAAATCATACATTTTTCCATATAAAATTCAATTTTGAAATAAGATTTTGTTCAAAATGGATGAAGTTGGAAGTTGGTAAATAGAGCAGAAACTGAGAAATTATTAAATTGAGACATAAACTCAATTTAATTCATTAGTGGTTTTGAAATAATTTTACCAAAATTTAGCTTATAAGTTATATCTTGAGAAAAAATCCATCATAAAAAGTCTCAAAGAATTATAATTATGTATAATTTATTGAAAAATTTGTTATCATTTGAAATATTGGGTAAAATTATATGAAAATTCAGATGTTTTGAGGATAATATTTGTGAAGTAAACTCAACTCCGACATTTTTTGGTAGATTTTACATGAAGCATAAACCAATTTCATTACTTTGGATAAAAAACAAAAAAACGATGCAGAGAAATTTTCAGAGAAAATAATATGGATCTTGCTGAAAATTTCTAAACAAACTGATACTTAAGCACAACCAGATGTAAGATCTCTTAATTATATGAAACTTAACATGAAAAGGTTCAATTAGACAATTTTTGGTTCTAGTCCAACAGTATTTTAAAATCGATGACTACTTCATTCTGATTGGTTAGTACCAAAAAAAATTTCTGTAAGGTAATGCTCGATTCTGATTGGTTGATATCAAAAGTGCATGCTTAGATTGGATGACTTTTGATTCAACTTGATTAAATTTCACATCCATTCTGATTTTTTTTCACGCTAAAAACAATTGGTGATAAAATTTACATAACTCTTTTGTTTACTTTTATTAAGTTTTTGAGGCTATTCAATTCTTTTTATCTAAAAGATTGGGAAATTCTATATCTATCATTTATTCTTTCTTTAAATATTAGGGTGCTGTCTCTGAATAGAAACTTAAGAGTTGCATGTTTTGAATGCGGCAGACACACACACCTAGGGATGCGTCAGGACATCGTAGAACACGTGGTGCTTTGAAGTGTTCAAATTGTAACTTTTATGCATATAGCAGCGAGGAACTTACTTATCATTTCAAGAAAAAACATTCTTCTTGTCAGTATAATGTTAAATTATGTGCTCAGCTGTCTCCAAAAAAACTCCAAGAGAAGGTAAATTTATCTTTTTTCATTAAAAAGATAGAAGAAATTTAAATGAATAATAGTTTTTACTGAATGTGAAAGGTCTATGCAAAAAATTTGAAATTAATCTAGTAAAAATTATTCAGTTTTTCATCACAGTTCCTGATCTGTCCTTCATTTTTTTTGTTCAAAGGTTCTGATTGATGATAAAACCAGCAACAATCGTTTTCAAATTGTCGTGAAACTTTCTTTAATCTACAGTAAAAACTCCGTAGGTTGCAAACTTGCGGAGATTTTGTCGCAATAAATTTGAAGTAAAAGTTCATAACATACGCTCATGAGTCGTTAGATATATGTTTAAATTTGCAGAAAAAGGATAATTATAAAACATCGACAAATTGAAAGATTTTGCCTCATTACCATTTTAATGTTTTTCTTGTTTAGTGCTTGTAAAAGTGTTCATAGAGTAGTGAGTTTTAAAGCAGATAATGAGCTTTGAACTTTTAAAATTATGGTGTTCCACTGATTCATAAAAAAAAAGATAACTGACCTAGAAAAGATGAAAAATTCTATGTTTTGGTTAAGCTTTGAAAATTTCAATATGGTAATATACATCATTCTGTATCAAAAAAGAAATTCAGATTTGAAGCAGCAAGTTACAGTTATCAGGTTGAGAAAATTGAAGATTTTAGCAAGGTTTTATGGTATTAATTCTGCTTCGTATTATTGAACATTTGTCGAAATCGTACATTTTTGAAAATTCACTTTTGAAGTAAAGTTTTGTTTAAAATGGATAAAGTTTGAAGATGGTAAATGAAGCAGAAACTGAGAAAGTTATAAAATTGAAACGAAAACTCAGTTTAAATCATTAATGGTTTTGAGATAATTTTGCTGAAATTTAGGTTAAAAGTTATATCTTGAGAAAAATTCCATCATAATAAGTTTCAAAGATTCATAACTGTGTATAATTTATTTAAAAATTTGTTATCATTTCATACATTGGGTAAATTTATATGAAAATTCAGATGTTTTGAGGATAATATTTGTGAATTAAACTCAACACCGACATTTTTTGGAAGAAATTACATGAAGCATAAACCAATTTCGTTATTTTGGATAAAAAACAAAAAGATTGATGCAGAAAAAATTTTAGAGAAATTAATATGGAACTTGCTGAAAATTTCTAAACAAACTGATACTTCAGCAGAACCAGATGTAAAATCTCTTAATTATATGAAATACAACATGAAAAGTTTCAATTAGGAACAGTGAAGATTTTGTTCTGGTTAACTTCATTTTTTTTTCATTTAGAAAATTAGATAAAACTAAAGAGTTTTTTTGCTGAATATATTTCTCAAAATTAATCAATTTTCACAATTTGCCCCGTAGTTTTTTTGTTTTTCAAATCAATGTTTTAAGAGCGTTTTTTAGCAGTTTTTAGAAGTTGCAGACGTTAGGAACTAAGTTCCCTTGCGTGTTTCTACTTCCGAAGGTTTTCAGATTATAACCAATAGAGCAGCTCTTTACTTGTTTTACAAACTCAACCAAAAATACACTTTTATATTTTCAATTTTTTTTCATATGGTTTTGAATTAACTAGCACCAATTTTTTCTGACTTGAATTTTATCGAGAAAACTTTCGACAAAAATCAAAAATAAAAGGCAATTTACTAATTATTTTGCACAAAAAGTGATAGTTAATGATTTAAAAAGTTCTTTTTTTGCTTGAATAATTTACTGTAGCAATTGAATAAAGGAAGTTAAGGAAAAAATGTACAATTTACAACGTAGTTACCAGACGTTAACAGATCTAATTTTATTTTGGCAGCAAATTATTCTTTCAATTGAAACCATTTTTTTCTTCTAAATTCCCCAGTTCTGACAAAATTTTCTTGCGAAGTGAGTTCAATTGCGAAAACATGTATTAAGCTGAAAAAAAGAATAATCTTAAATCATAGAACATTTCTACACAAAAATTATGAAAATAATGTCGTAGAAGCAACAGAGAGATAATCATCTGATATGATGAAGACTTTGCTGAGTTTCATCCAACATCTAATATACTTGTCAGAAAAAATTATCCCATTTTAGTCAATTCGAGCATTTTTGTATAAATTTGGGCTAATCTTTGAGAAAAAAAACTTTTTAGCATTTTAACAAAATGCGACTTAGCAAATAATATTTTGGTGAAACAAACGGAGAATGATGATAGAATATGAAAGTTGTATTCCCCCAATTGGAAGAATTAACGATAGAATAGATAAATTTACGAAAATTGTAAGTAGTATATGTTGGATTCAACTCGTCCGGGGCTTCGCAGACCCCCATGTATTAAGATAAGGAATAGATCATCCGGTCTGCAAGCTATGTATTAAGATAGGGAATAGATTTCCCAAGGTATTACGATAGGGAAAAGGTTTCACAATGTATTAAGATAGCAGGTTTCAGATGGTAATGTTTCAGATGGTAAGATGGTAAATTTCAGAAAAATTTTTGCAGCCGGAGTTTTTTGGAGCTCGATTTTGCCAATGTTCCAGATTCTAAATGTTTTCTTAATCGGAAAACAATATACTGTTAACCCAAACGTAGCATTTAAAAAGAGTTTTTTCAAAACAAAGAGATTAATTACAGAGTAATTGTTTTAAGTCACAGCATCGTATATAATTTTACTATATAATCTTTTACAAATTTATAGGTTAAGTATGTATTCCATCACATTCAACTTCCCGTTAAGGATGAAAATAGTTCAGTCCTCTTTTTAGTCCGTTCATAAGTAGCGACTGCAAGATTAATCGTTTTAAATTCTCTATTCGTTGACTTCAAAATCACTGCCTTATCCAGTACTTGTCGATATTTTGCCATCGGGTCATCGCCAGAGTCTTCTAATGCGCGTTTGTTTATTCCTTTACTGCTAATATTATTTTTCTGACGTTTACAATCGTAACAACCAAAGGTTTTACTCCGCAGGCATAACATTGCGGTACATTTGAACTCCTCCTTGAACAATCCTGGCTCTCTCTCGTCATGTTAATCATGTTTAGAGCAGCAAGTACGATGGAAAAAGTTGTTTTTCGCATCTGCTCTGAAATCGTCTCGACAGTCGTCGCTTCGCTTTTCAGTCCATTCTGCACGCTTGCTAGAAAGGATACATTCATCTAAATTTTCTTCTGCCAAAGCCAAATAGAGGGAATCTATATTCATTTCGAGTTCTTTGAAACTGTTGACATCGCAAAATTTATAGAAAACGTTATAATACAGCTCCAACATTCTCAACTTGGCATACTGTAGTATAAAAAGTCCTACTATAATTGGTTCACGATGCTCTATAGTAGATTTAACAAGTTCCACTTCATACAATTCTTTAGCTACGATATCAAGTCTTTTGAAGAATTTGTTTTAATAGCTTTGTGGGTTTTTTCGTATCCAAGATATTTTGTCATTGTATGTTTTGATCTGTCTATTATTTGATAGCCACAGGAACTGTTTCCTAGAAGTTCCAGTGTTTCGGCTACCACGCCAGATAACGGATTTTCATCGCCGGCTCGCCTAGCATCAACAACAGACAGAACAAAACTGTTGAATACTTTATGCGGTGAGTATTGTACAAAACGATAAGTTTTTTAAAAGTTGAAAAGTGGTGTGATCAGTGTCCCGTTGGTCAATTTGAAGCTCGATATCATCATTCTTTGCGGTTGTTTTAACAAATAGTTTTCTTCCGCATATGTCTTCATATATTCCGCAATATTGTTTCTGGTAACATCTATATTTTTGAAAATAGGTGGGAAATTGGAAATTTTTGCTTTTAGCTCATCTGGAACTCTCAGACCACATTGCACGTAGCCGAACATTGTTTCATTTCTAATGTTGTGCACTAGTGAACTGACAGAAAGAGGTCTTTTGAAGGGAAAGTGAGTTCCAACGTGATTTTTTACGTCTACATTGTTTTTAAAATGATCCCACCAGCTACACTCCCAAATTTTCTTCTATAGAGTATCCTTTTTGTAGAATGTAACCTTTTCGAAGCTCATCCATTTCCATTTTCTTGGTTCCGCGTTTGATATCATCATCAGTTAGGCTCGGTCTAGCTTCTTGACAAGGGCAAAAATGGAAATAACAACCCATTGCTTCAAAGACAGTCTTACAATGGTTGCAATAACCATCAACGCTGAAGCAATCAATTTGTTTCTGTTTTCCTGTAGTGTAGTAACTATCATTTCTACATTCAGGTCTGATTACTTGAAAGTATGACATGACCATATTTTCAAATGTTCGAACTCGATTTTGCCTTGCCTTAAATTTTTGTGTTTCTTGATTGTAGTCCCATCTCGTATACAAACCTGTGAGTATTTCCTGACTCATAGAATAAGGATAGAATTGACAAGCATCAATACCAACGATTGATTACAGAAATTGTTTGATTTTTGAATGAAGGTTTCAGTTGCTACTGCTTTCCTTGTGAAAACAATTGAGGGACCACCGGTCATATCTACCCGTATTTTTTCAAGCAAGTCACTATCACTCGAAAAGAATGGGTAAAACTTATAGTCGATTGGTTTGTGTAGAAAGATATTGGCTAGATTCGGTAGTGTGCAGCCGAGCTTTAACATGTCTATCCTTTTGTCATGATAAAATTCAATCAGTTTCTGCATAGCATCAAGAGTAGGAACAACATCCTTGTTAATATACCACAAAAGCAAATGGCGAAATGTTGTCATCTTTTCCTGTTCCCAGATAGATTTAAGGTAGATGAAGTTTTCAAATCACTAGGTGGTTTGTCTTTAAGGCATAGTTATTCAAGGCTTTCTCTACAGTTATCCCAGTGTTAAGAAGTTTTTGATAATCATCAAACTCTTTATCGAGATGGTTACTATTCTTCAGTTTGTTGTAGAAGTCATCATACGAGGGTAGTTGTTGTTCATCAAGCTTGTTGGGAGTATCAAACCACTCGTATGGAAACTATCCTTTCATCTCACTGGCTTTGTAAGCTTTTAGGAAAGAGTCTAAAGTAGTAGCTCCACCCAAAAACTTCATAATGTCCAGAAGCTGAACATCTCCAAACTTGAAGGAAACAAAGTCATTTGCTTTCTTGATAACTGAAGTTTCGATTTCTTTTTCATTGATAAAGAAATGAAAAAGAATAACCTGACACATAGAATAACCTGTGGGCATAACCTGACACATAGAATAAGGATAGAATTGACTAGCATCAATACCAACGATTGATTTACAGAAATTGTTTGATTTTCGATTGAAGGTTTCATTTGCTACTGCTTTCCTTGTGAAAACAGTTGGGGGACCACCGGTCATATCTTCCCGTAATTTTCAAGCGAGTCACTATCATTCGAAAAGAATGGGTAAAATTTATAGTCGGTTGATTTGTTTAGGCAGATATTGGCTAGATTTGGTAGTGTGCAGCCGAGCTTTAACATGTCTATCCCTTTGTCATGATAAAATTCAATCAGTTTCTGCATAGCATCAAGGGTAGGAACAACATGCTTGTTAATATACCACCGTAGCAAATCGCGAAATAATGTCATCTCTTCCTGTTCTCAGATAGATTTAAGGTAGATGAAGTTTTCCAATCCCTAGATGGTTTGGTTTTGAGGCATAGTTTTTCAAGGCTTTCTCTTCAGTTATCCCAGTGATAAGAAGTTTTTGATAATTATCAATATCTTTATCGAGAGGGTTACTATTCTTCAGTTTGCTGTAGAAGTCATCATACAAGGGTAGTTGTTGTTCACCAAGCTTGTTGGGAGTATTAAAGCACTCGTATGGAAAGTATCCTTTCATCTCACTGGCTTTGTAAGCTTTTACAAAAGAGTCTAAAGTAGTAGATCTACACAAAAACGTCATAATATCCAGAAGCTGAACATCTCCAAAGTCGTTTGCTTTCTTGATAACTGAAGGTTCAATTTCTTTTTCGTTGATAAGCTAGGGGGTAAGGTACAAAAGATAGGGTACCTTTCGTTGATATGGTAGAAAAGAAATTCTTGCATATTACAAAAATCATATTACCTCAATACAAATGGTTACAGAAGCAAAAAAAATGACCGAAACTTTAATGATGACTGTAACATCAAGATCACGCAAAATAGCAATAAAACATAGAGCATCAAACCCGTCACCAATCCGAGAACTTGAGATAGATTTTAGAGAACTAATAGATAAACTTGAACAAGCTGAAATCACAATAAAACCAGCAGAAACAGAAAATTCAATTAAAATTATATAAGCAATGTTCAACCAACAACTTCACAAATTAACAATTTACAAGACTCTGATAACGAGTTAGCAGAAAAAATCACTCAAATATTAAACATCTATGAAAAGAATCAGAATTTCAAAGGCAAAGCAAACCATCATAAACAAATGATGCAATTATTGCCGCAGATATGGATATAGCATTGCTGAATGCAGACAAAAACAACAAGACAACTTATTTAGACCACAAAAACGCGAAGAACCAACAAACCTTTCACCTATACTTGAAAAAAGATCCAAAATTACCAAACAAAATATTCAAAGGAACAAGAGCTCAGATAAACCGCTTTGAGATAGCTATAGTAATTTTCGATCATAATCCCTCTATCGAAATTATTTTCGCGGAAGATCACCAGATCGACGAAATTCACAAAATTGTTCACAAGATAGATATAGCAGATCACTACAATTGACAATGACTCCATACCTTATGGGCGGATCATTTGTTACTTCTTATAAACCACTCATGGTGTTCACAGGAACAGACCCTAAATATTTAGTAGAAGACTATCTAAAGGTAGTAAGAGCAAGTTTAATTTTAAAATTCAGTCCAGAACCAGTAAATAGAGCAGTTCATCAGAATTGGATACAAAGGAGCACAGCATTAATTCAAACCACTCTTGACAGCACAGCTCAAAAATAAATTTCATTCCTACCTATAAACATTAAATCTGATTGAAAACGACGAATCACACAGAAATTTTCGAAATTGTTCGGAAATGAAAGAAATAAACAACACCAAAGATTTTTATGCAACGAAATTTGTAGAATTCGCAACGAAACAATAAAACGACTCGCAGTAAGAATTGAAACTCTTTGTACAAAAAGCATACTCTCTCAATTCACATGATTACAAAAACACAAAACTTTAGTGATGACTCCACAATCAAAACTCAGCAAAATAGCAGAAAAAGAGAGCATCACACCCCTCATCAATCTTAGAATCTGACATAGATTTTAGAAAACTAGTAGATAAACTAAAACAAGCTGAAACTACAATGAAACTAGAAAAAACAGAAAATTTCAAACAATAATATTTAAGCAATGTTCAAACAACAACTTCGCAAATTAACAATTTACAAAAATTCACTCAAATTTTAAAGTATAAAAAGAATCAGAATTTCAAAGGCAAACCATCTTTCAAAAACTGATGCAATTATTGCCGCAGACATGGACAAAGGTTTGCTGAATGCAGACAAAATTAACAGAACAACTTAAATAGACCACAAAAACACTAGATGTAACAAATGGAAGGTATGGAGTCATTGTCATTTGTAGTGATCTAATATTTCGAACAATTTTGTGAGTTTAGTCGATCTGGTGGTCTTCCGCAAAAAATATTTCGATAGAGGGATTTTGATCTAGTAAAGCTATAGCTATCTGAAAGTGATTTTTTTGAGCTCTTGTTACTTCGAATATGTTTGTTTGGTAAATAACGACACGAAAAATTAATTAGCTGTAACAGTTGAACCCTCGTACAAAAAGCATATTCTCTCAATTCAAATGATTACAAAAACACAAAATGACCAAAACTTTAATGATGAATTGAACATCACAATTACGAAAAAGAGCAAAAAAAGAGAGCATCCCAGCCGTCATCGATCCGACAACCTGACATAGATTTTAGAAAACTAGTAGATAAACAAGAACAAGCTGAAATTAAAATGAAACTAGAAAAAAACAGAAAAATTCAAATTACAATATGTAAGCAATTTTCAAAAAACAACTTCACAAATTAACAATTTACAAAAAATCACTGAAATATTAAACATCTAAGAAAAGAATCAGAATTTCAAAGAAAAATCATCTTTCAAAAAACTACACAAACAATCAAAATTGAAATTATCCAAATAACAGGTCACAAAGCTACTCCAACAAAAGGCCATAATATACTAACCAAAATAAAAGATCCCGTGCTAAATCTAGAAAAAAGAAGCAACCACTACTAAAACAGATCACGAACTAATCTCAATCACCACATCGAACTAATTCTCAATTTCCAAACACAAAGTTTCAAAACTATAGAAGTACAATAAAAACACCTGACAAATTATTCAAGTAAAAACTACAGGTGAAACAAATTCAGACCCTCTGGGTATCGACAAAACAGAAACTTCAGAACTACAAATAAATCAAGTATCGAGTGTCAAGCCACAGATGACAAAAAAGATACAGTAAGCACATTTTTTATCAAAATGCTCAAAAAAGAAAATTATTACGAAACACCAACTAAATCGAATTTTTACCAAAAGGAAAAATTTGTTTAATTCCCAAGAACCAGATAATAATCACAACACAGCAAATTGTACCCCAATTATAATTGAAACCAACTCAAACATGAACAACAAAACACAACAAAAAAATATCACCACCTAAAGAAAACTTTTGGACAATCCCACTTCTCTCAGAAAGCGCGAAAAGCAAAAAGCTCCAATTACCAGATCTTGAACCATATTTTTTAATTGATTCTGGCGCAGAATCAAACATTATTCAAACTCTATTTGGATTGATATTAAACTCTGTATCCAAATTTTACCCTTCCAAGACCTCAAAGTAAATTAGCCAATGCAGAAGGTACAAAAAATTATGGAAAAATTCAATTGTTTCTTACTCCGACTCGAACATGGAACAAAACAAAATTTTACATGAATCCTTCAAGCAAATATTCCACATAACAGAAGTAAATCACATAAATGTTGGAACCCCATTTATTACTGAAGAGGTTCCAAACATAAACATCTTAAATATTAAATTACACATTAAAGACAAACATACAAATTTAAGGAATATTTCTCTAACATTCTTCCAAA
>NC_087063.1:76912651-77006651 GCF_963678635.1 Symsagittifera roscoffensis | reverse complement strand
ATTACGAGGTCAAACTGTGCACAGTTTTGTGTCTGTATGTTGCTGGTTTCCAGAGACAAATCTTTAAACATGTTCCAAAAAGAAAGTGGATTCCCCTTTAGAAAATTTTCGTGGATTACGCGAACAAATAGCTGTAATGTAAATTTTGTCGGCACTTGGATTGCACAAACTGTTCTGGATTCTGCAAATACAGTTGCGGATTCTGCAAACTTACCTATTTTTGGAGTGATTTTGAGCGGTACATTGTTTTAAGTGGTTGTTTGGGGAATCAGAAACAGCCAATAGATCGAATTAAAGTATCCGCCTACAAATTGCAGATTTTGCTTAAGCTTTGCAACTCCACTTACAGATGCGATTTCCACGACAACTTAAACTTACTTAACACATGTATTATGATTTGTTTTTGAATTCCTCGAACTGTTCAGGCTTCCGCAAACTTTGTTACTGATTCCACAAATTTTGTAGCGGATTCCAAGCTGTCTGTTTTTTGGAGCATTTTTGAGCAATAAAATGTTTTAGCTGTTTGTCCATGAAATACAAAACAGCAGAGAATATCAAAGACACGTAGCAATGCTGCGAATTCCGCGACAAATCTGATTTTGGCCTTTTGCAAAATCTGTTTAAAATGCACAGAATGCACAGTTTGGCCTCGTAATGATTTCAAAAACGTGATTTCTCTCCTTTTACTAATAGGAAAAAAGAAAGGTGAAGGTTATTTTCTGTTTTCACTCGGCGAGTAGTGAATTTGAAGAATTTCTAGATTTTATTTGGTAATTGACCTTGAAGAATTGCTAGATGTTACTTGAGCTGAAGGAATTTTAGAAATCAGTCTACACAGACGAGTATGTACTTCCTTGTTCTGCAAGTTAGAGACATTGTTCCGGCGAAGACCGATTCCCTTACTTGATTTGGTTCTACGACCGTTGGGAGTTTTAGAGTCCTCTTGGTTAGTTCAAGGCTTCAGATTTTTACCTGTTTGCACGCACTCGTTGCAATACTTTCCATGAACTTGGATTTCATCATAAAGTTTTGGCCACCAGATTTGGAGGGTAGCCAGGCGCTTGAAGGCCAGGTTGGGCTTCGTGAACTCTATCAAAACAAAGGCATCCCTCATTGATATAGGGTTTGTAGTAATTTCCCATCTGTATTATGTCCTGCACTGGGTCCGCAACTATAGCTTAAGAAATTTTTCTTTAGAACAAGGTTTTCTTTTGAAAATCAAGCCGCTAATGTCGATTAAAAGATATCAGGCAAAAAAGGAATAGTTTGTCCTTCGTCGTTTTCGGAATTTTATGATAACTACCAGTTTGATCTTTAGACATGCCCGTTGGGTAGTTTTTTTGGGCACAGTAGAACGAAATTTATTTACATTTGGATTTACTTGATCAGAATGGTTCTGCTCGATTGAATCTATATGATCCGACAATTCTTTTAGAGTTTTGAATTTAGTAGAAACTTTATTTTTTGACAGGATGGAGAGCAGTCTTCTGTAAGCGCCTGAAAGTTTTGGCACCCTGAAACTATGAAATGAATTACCAAAGTTTGCAAAGTTTCTGCCGCATTCTCAATTCTTTTCTCGTGTTCAGTTTCTTGCAATGTCAGTTTATTTTTGACCAATTGCTGAGAGAACTTGTCTATTGTTTGAGAACGAGAACATTTAGGCATCAAATTTTCAAAGCTGAGAAGAACACTAATATGGTTTACTGAGGCTATCATAAACTTTTTGTCGTCAAATGATACGGGTACAAGATCGCCCGATGGGTGTCTGGGTAATTAATCTACGATTCCCATTTCTTTACCCGGGAGAAGTTCGACGGTAAAATTGAAAGGTAGAAATGTATCTTCCCATCTAGTAAGACGAGATTGGGCCATAATTGTGTGTTTGTCATCCTTTAGGGCTCCATAATTGCTTTATGGTCCATAAGTATGGGGAATTGTTATTCCAAAAGGAAGTTTTTAAAATAATCCAAAGCCCTATCTAAACCCAGAATTTCGAATTCATTAGTGCTGTATTTCAATTCAGCTTTTTAAGAAATTTAATCGCAAATGTTACACTTTTTAAAAGTTCCCCATGGTCTTGCTCGAGGGATGCGCTCTAGCCTAACTGAGATGCATCGCATTTTTTTCTTGTTCCAAGCTTGACGTCGAATTGTTGGTTTGTCAATGTGTTGCAATTTTTTTTTGATTTTTTCGAACGCCGAGACATGCACATCTGGTCAGTTAAACTGTTCGTTAATCTTTGCATTATTTCTCTGAACGGCGTGGACAAGAATGCTAAATTTAATATAAAATTATTAAATTGATTAATCGAACCAGTAGAGATCTATGATACATTTTGGTTCTTTTAAGTTCAGGATTGCATGGGATTTTTAAACCAAAGGGTGGTTTCTTCAGCATCGATCTTGAATGCCAACCATTTTATGTTGTGGGTATAAATTTACAATTTAATTTTTTTATAGCTAAGTACTTTGTCATCTAGAGTTCTTAAAACGTCTGAAACCAGTTTGCGATGATCTTTAGCGCTACCAACTTTAGCTAGAAAAAGTGTCGTCCTAACAAAAAAATTTGTTCGCCAATTTTTCGGTCAAACGATTCATTATGCGTTGGAACTCATTCGGGGTGTCACCTAGTCCGCAAAATCTCGTTGTAACTTGATTTAAGCCCGTCACGACTCCTCCCATTTTGTTGAAACTACATTGGTTTCTTTTTTTTCTTGACAATGTTGTCTGGCTATATGTGTTCTTTAAATTGATAGATGAAAACCACCTTTTTCGTCTTGATCATTAATTGTTAACGCAAATTTTCATTTAGTTCGAGCAAGTTAGGCATTTAATACCTATTACGGAATATTTGTTTGTTAAATAGCTCTGAATTCAAGGCTAAATTTTTTTTTCAATCTATTTTTGCTGTTATGACGATAGGCGATCTAAAGAACCCTTCCGAAAACCTTGAGACTTTTTCTAAATGACCAACGATAAGTAACTGGTTGATGCAGAGTTTAAATTAAGGAAGTAAGTGTGTAAATAAACAATTGCATTTTTACTTGTATCGGTTTTAGTGGTTCGTTGAAATAAGAATTTACAGTAAAGTTTTTCGATCCACCTACTCTTGATGAAAGGTCAAGAACTTCATTAGTCATGTACAATTTGAACTCACGTTGTTGCGATGGGTCAGAGATTGGACTGGAATGGGTCTCAGACCCGATCTCGATCTGGTTTACTTTTTTCGGGCCGGGAGTTTCCTTCGGAAGTGTCCGTGCGTAGAGTTTTGCGGCTGGTGCCTGATTTTGAGATACCTTTATCCCTCGAAATGGTAGATTACCGATCCCGTTCAAATTTCTCTCCGCACCTTCAGTGATAAAAAGTGATTGATTTTCAGTGTCTCATCTCTTTGGTTGTATGCTTAGTGCGATTTTTCCGATAATGTTTTTGTGCTCCCGAAATGTTCATAGTCTTTTTTTGTTACTTAGTTCACTGCTTCATTCTTAAGGTCTAATCGTTTTGTTGAATTCGTGGAATAGTTCGGTTTTCATGAAGGATACTGTGCTGGCTGAATCAGTTTGAATTTCGGTAAAGAATGGGCTGAAGTTTCCAATTGACAACATTAATGTCTTCTTTAGCCCGTGTCCTCCGTGAGTATATACTGTTTTCCTTCGATCCTTTATAGTCTTCACTTCCTTATCACTATCAACTATTGAAACTCGAAAGCTTCCAATTCGGAATTGTCCTGTGGGATATCTCGGTGGGTTTCATGTTGGGATAAATTCGAGATTTGATAAACAACATTGGTTTCTGCCCTGGATACACTTCTGCAATGTTTGGCAAAATGAACTTTGCGGCCGCCTTCATTACAATTATGCTCTCTAGCTGAGCAATTTGTAAGGTGTCCCTTTTTAAATTGTTGACCGCAATTGCTACTTTTTTTTACTTTCTACATGGTGTTTATATATGCCGTTTGTGTATTTTTGTGCTTTTTTTCGTGGACTAGTGCAAACGCTAAAACGTTCTCTGCTTCAACGAACAATTTTTTCTGAATTTACACGTTTTTCATGTTATTAACAAAAATATCTCTTACTAGTTCTGTCTCTAGGTCACCTAGTTTGCAGTTTTTTGTCCGCTCTTGTGACATTCGACCAGAATGGCCAAAATGCAATCTCTGCAGACTTCGAAATTTTAGCAGTGAACCTTCCGAGTTAATGATTTTGAAGGATTAACGACGTTATTCGGATGATTAGCAGAACGGTGAAGGTCAGGATATTCCCGTATTTTAAAATTTTAAATTTTCGAAGTGATGACGTAACATTTCTGAGAAATGCTGAAACGGCCATTTTAACAAAAAACGAGAGAGAAAACACAACAACATTAGTTGCGCTGACGAGAACAACTTTATCGAAATTGAAGAAATCGAAATTGAAGAAAACGACAACGAATTACAGAGGACGTTCCGAGTTGCAACTATTGTGCTGCTACAATAGTTGCAAGGCCGTTGCGAGCAACGGTGAAGGGTGGAAACCAGCCTTCCGTGTTATCGTGAAATCGAACTTAAGGAGCTTGATTCACCGGATTCAAGAATTCGGAAGGGTCTCGGGACGGAAAACTTTTATTGACTCGTGTGAACTTTTAGCATCCTGTCATGTCCTGACTTGAATTTAATTGATATTTGGATTAGTTTTGACAAAGATGAGGTGCTAAGAGTTGGGGGAAAGGGTTGATCCATCTTCGATGGAGATGATGATTTTTATCTACTGAACAAAAACAATAGTAATATAATAAGTAGTAGCCCTGTTTTTAGGAGTGACCTCGTGGTCTGGGGATACTGAGACCCAGCCATGAGCTCACTATTTGCATGTAATTAAGTTAATTTGAGCGTTCTGGTCGAAGCCGGAGAACAGTAACGTTTTTGTCGACCCGATGTTGGAAAGACCACCGAAAAGTACTGGCTTGGTAGAGACGGTGAAAAGCATGCAAAGCTCTGTTTAGACGCTAGCCAGTCGTCTTAAGACTTAGTTTTGTTATCCGTCGATATGTATCTTCCGGGCGAATGATACATCTTCATGGATTTCTTCTAGTGACTCACAATCTTTCTGTCGTCGACCAAAGAAGTTGTATCTTTCGTGAGTTAGGTTCGTAGTTGCGGTGACATCGGTTTTCAGTAACTCCCAGAACTCTCAAACTTTATGTCAAAGATTCGTTTTCCATGGTTTTTGCAAGCGAAGCATTTTTGGCCTTCTTTTTCGAGTGGCAATTATAGTTAATTAGAATAGTTATGAGGCAAGTTAGCATAGTTAGCTAGAACAATTAGAAGACTCCTTAACTCATTAGAGGCGAAATTTGAGCTAGAACTATTTTGAACTATAGAGAAAACTGTTGATTAAAATTTTGAGTCTGAACTAATTTTTCAATGAAACCATTTTTATCGAGCCAGGTATATAAATTCTCCAAAAACTCACGGAAAAAAAAACGACTAAAGAACCTGTATTTTTTTCTTATAAAGATGGCGTGAACAACAAACGTAGAAAGTATGGCGAAAAAAATTGTAAAAGAACTTTTAGATATCAGTCCAGCGAAAAATTCGGTATGGGAAAACTGCAGTTACTTGGCACTGCCCGGGTCGAGGTCCCAGACTCATGTCCAGACTTTGAGGGTCGCGCCGCATCCAGATTTAGACCCAAATTGCATAATCGCGCCGAGAGTTTGAGTCTCGAAAGTCTGGACATGATTCGCGCCGTGGGCCGCGAAAGTCTGGACATACCAAAATTAAAGATAACAAGGAAAGACAGAAAAAGCTAATTGACATTAGCAACCGGAAAACGGTAAAAGGTCGACGAGAAGTGAAAGTGAGTAAGTAGTTCAACTTAAGCTAAGGAATCAATCGAAGTTAGACGTATTGGAACCTGATCTAAACTACATTTTATGATTGGATAAATTAGATATTTTACCAATGTAAAGTATTTAATATTAACCAATCATGATCCATCTGACTAACAATCCACTTATTTGTAAGTGCTGAAATTACTTGTAATTTCAGCACCAGAGAGATTTGAATTTAACTTAGAAATTAGTTGACTCTCCAAGAAGACTTCAGCAACCGCAATAAACCAGTATACCATAGATCTATTGAGCCTAGCAGAGACTAGTTAAACAACCTGAGACTAGATAGTATAAGAGTAAGATTAGGATTGGTATTAGACTAAGAAGTTGCACGAATCTATCCGGCCGAAAATAAGATAGCGTGACGAGCAGACGGTGTACCCTATCCGAAATTACTCTATGAGTTATACACTTCGGTCCTAACTCATCTGGTGCGACCATAAGTCTCGAACAAGACCTTAATAGCTTAGAATTAACCAAAAATAGATTAGAATTTAGACAAAACATTTTTAAAATGTTACACGACGATAATTTAATCGAAATGTCTCTACGACTCAATAGATCAAAGCCAATATTCCGAACGATAAGAGAACTACCCGGAATTGCAAGAAGACCTCGAACCAGAGACGACATACGACAAAGTAGAAACTTACCATATAGTTATATGATAGTTCGGCAAAAGCCAACACAAACTTTTGTATTTAGAATACTACTAGCAATGAATTTAGATTTTCATTTGCAAACATAAAATCTTGAAGTCAATCTTCAAAATCATTTCAGGCGCTAAACCAAATTATTAATATACAATAACGATTGATAAGGAGATCTCAGATCGTTTTCCTAAAATTCTGCAGTAATATACAAAACATGTTTGAAAAATATTTATTGAAAAATCAAAATAAAAATTAGTAGCATGACAATAAATGGTTAGTAATTATAAATCATCCTGTTGTTCCAGCTTCATCACCTAAACATAACAGCATTCATAAGCTCACTAATATCATAAAAACACTAAATCTTTTCTTTACACAAATTCAAATCATTTTAAACTTAATTTCACTTAAATTTAAAATCAGATCATCAAGGCTCATCCTTGGATCTTAAATCATTTTCTATTTAATTAAATTTAAAACTTCACTATCCAACCCTTTCTAAAAACCCAGGACTAACAGAAATTTTTGAACAAAACTAATCATTCAAATTAGGATAAACAGTGAAGAACTTCGGTTATTCATCCTTCATTTGATCCCCCCTCTTACCAGACCCAGGATAAATCTTAGACTTAGTAAGTTTAAAATAGTATCTAACGAACTACTCGCGTTCTAATTATACCTGAACCTTGTGGATCGATTTACTATTCTCCAACCCTGAACACAATCACTACCCTTAAGTAAGATTAAGTAAGTTAACACCTTAGCTTATACTAGCCACGAGAAAGTATAAAATCATTCTTCGGAATCGATATACCTTTCTCCCCAACCCTGAACAAATAGACCCAGGTTAGGCTAACCAAAAAATCGTAAGGACTAACAGTCTAAGTATTGGAAATCATTTAACAACCTTTTGCATCCGTCATCCTAAACCTTATGTCATTTAAAAACCTAGGAAATAAACAAACAATCGTTTTACACAATTGTGAAATAGATAACAAAAAATACGATCTTGTAATCACACCTCATACACAAACAGTTGGATATATCAGAACAAAACGACAAACACTAAAAAGAAAAATAATAACCAAACAAAGACAAATTACACAAAAAGATTTTCCAAAAACCGCAACGCATTTTCAGAATCAGAAACCAGCAGTTTAGACGAACTTTATAAATTAAAAGAATCTATAGAAAAAAATTGCCCCATTCACGATCAATTATATTTTTCCGACTCAGAAACAACTTCAAATTCATCAAAAAGAGGAAAAAGAAGAATAAAAAAGCAATATAAACACAAACCAGTACATTTATACAATTGGAATCAACCAATTAGACACATTGATAATTACATATTAACAGTCATCAAACGAAAAAATGAGCTCAACACACACCCCAGGTGAAGAAAGTCCAGATGATGATGATATCTTCCCCTTTATCGTAGATGCAACCACTGATAGAGGACAGCATATATTTTGCAAAAATTTACTCTTAAATTTGTTTGAACCCGGAATCAGTCCATGTAAAACTGAGTTCCCAGATGTAAAAATCAAAAGACAAATTATCGATCACTATTTGAAAGATATATGTAACTTAACACAACAATACGGAATCTACTCCATAGATTTCAACTCACCAAACCAGAATCACAGCAAATATGTAATTCAAACAGACGACCTTGATTTAGAATTCTCAAAAGTATTCTCAGAATATATAAAAAGCATACAATATCATAACTCACAAAGAGCAAACTCCATATTCACCAAAGAAGTTTTTGCAATAATATATAGTTATATCTCGATATTAGAAAACGAAATCCCAATCCCAAATGTCTCACCGACAGAAACATCTAAACACATAAGAGTACGACATGAAATCACACTACTCTCTAGTTTTCTAAATATAATTAAAGAAAATTTCACGAAAGATGAAGTTTCACAACATACAAAACACGACTTACAAAAAATTTTGGCATGGTTCATAATAGATTATTTCACACATAATATTGATTTAATTTCACAAGCAAGAAAAAATTTTAGACCTCAAAACTCAAACGATGATACTGCCATCACAGAACAATCAGACTATGTTTGGGACCCCGAATGGTCTCATCCCGCATTCAAAAACTTCCCACAATCAATATCAAGTCAAGCAATAAGTACGATATCTTATGTAAGAGATTATGTAAGAGTAATACCATTAACCATTGATGCAACACCATTAAACTATAATAAATTTTTACCTGATATGCAAAATAATAGTTTAAACTCCACAGTCATACACAATGAAAACCTCAATGGAACTAGAAATCTCACTCAACAAGATATCCAGACACCATCACACTTCATAAATGAAGAAATCGTACACACAACAACTACACAACAAAGTATTTCACCAATACGTCCAAATTTAACAACACCAAGAAATACAAACCCTTCAAAAACACAAGTAACCTTACAATCAACCGTTAAACCTTCGGTTGCCCCAAAATATTCACACATGGATTATCAAACATACAGACCCATGACAATACCGTCAAAAACACGTAAAACGTTCACTAGAAACAATTTTGCAGAACATAATTATAATTACACACATCCATCAAAAACAAATTATCCCCCACGAAAAAATTTTAATAATTATACAAGATCTCGAAACTGGGATAACCCAATGGCACAAACTAATTCAGTAAACTTTCAAACAAATTTTAATCCTTCACAGGATCGTAGTGAAAACTATCCATTTTTTCAACAAAATAAAAATAAAAAACAAACATCTTATCAAATGGATTACTTATCCTCAGATGATGATTTTTTACAACCAGATATATTTGCACCATATAATCAAGAATATCGTGGACAAGGAGTACAGAAACCACATACAAATCATAGAATTTTTTCTCCACAACCGATAGATACACAAAATCAACAACCAATTCAGCAACAAAACCCAATTAATACACAATATTTTCAACCAATTCAGCAACAAAACCCAATGATCACACACTCGTATCAACCAACACAAATGCAAAATGAAATACCACTCCCATATTATCTTCAACAACACGAAATAACAAGAAATCAACTTTCAAATTTTTCTCAAATGCCAAATGCAGCAGAATCATTACAAATGACAATGAATCCATACCTTATGGGTGGATCATCAATAACATCAAATAAACCTTTAATGGTATTCACAGGAACAGACCCTGAATATTCTGTAGAAGACTATTTAAATGCAGTAACAGCAAATTTGATTTTAAATATAGGACCTGAACCAATTAATACGCCACTACATCAAAACTGGATACATCGACGCACAGCGTTGATACAAACAACTTTAGACGGCGCAGCCCAAAAATGGTTTTCAGTATTGCCTATAGAAATAAAATCAAATTGGAAAAGGTTTACACAAGAATTTTCAAAAATGTTTGACTCCGAAAGAAACAAACAACAACAAAGAGTTTTATGTAATGAAATTCGCAGATTACCAAATGAAACCATCAAGCAATTAGCAGTACGTATTTATTAATTAGCAACACGATTTATTTCTAGATCTAATTCCCAATCAAGAAATAATTACTATCCAAACAATCATCACGAAATTCATCATACAATAGGAATAGAAACTACTCCAATAATCGGAACAGAAGTTATTCAAACAACCGAAACCAGAATTACCCGAACAATCGATCAAGGAATAACTCATATATTAGATCGAACTATAACAGACCAAACAATAATTACCAAAACAGATCACGAAATAATTCACAAAATCGACATTCAAGTTATAATAATCGTTATAGAAATTATTCCCAATCACCACACAGGAATAATAACCATTATAATAATTCTAATAATCGCCATAGAAGTAGTACACCTAAACATCAAAGGAATATAAATCAAGTACAATCAAATCCAGAAACAACATCAGACCCTCCAGGTATTGACGACACAGTAAATGATATGTTACAACTCAATCAAATAAACTGTGAATCATCAGACTCAGAAAGTGAAACAGAAAACACTATCTCCATCAATATGATAGCAGTCGAAAATGACTATGAACCTATTATTTAAGAACAACCATTTTCATCACACATATATGAAAATCAATCAGAACTCCTTCACAATTATTATATTGAACCCATCCATTCCACACCGACGACGCAAAAAACTAATGAAATTAACACTACAAATCAACCCAATGAGAATGACAAAACAAAATGCTTGAATACAAATCACATCTATCAAAACATACAAAAAGAACAACCCAAAGAAAAAATTTGGACAATACCATTTCTTTTAGAAAGTCCAAGAAAAAAAGAAGTTCAACCACCAGATCTTGAAATTGATTTTCTAACTGATTCAGGAGCAGAATCAAATATAATAAACATTCCCACATGGAATGAAATAAAAACCTTACACCCAAAGCTAACACCTCTTGAAACCTCCAGTAAACTAGCAACAGCACAAGGATCAACATTGGTAAACTATGGAAAAATTCAATTATTTCTTCTCCCCACAAGAACAATGGAGCAAAATAAAATTTTAACTAAACCATTTAAACAAATATTCCATATCACTGATATTAAACACAATATCATTGGAATACCATTTATCTCTAAATATATACCAACAATCAACATATTAAACAGTAAAATACTAATCAAAGATAAATACACAAAAGCAAAAGACACATCCCTAACATTTTTTCAAAGATTGAACAAACAACCACCATTCTTTTCAAAATTTTATCCAATATATAACCAACAAAGAAAACACCTGAAACCACTATCAGGAAACATATATAATTTTTCAATAAAACAAGTTCACCAATATGATAAAAAACAAAACAAACAACAACTCTATATGTCAGATTTTGAATTCAAACCTATCCATAAGTTTTTCAAAATCACAATTTCATCCATAAAATATTTGAAAAACTCGAATTCAGATATTATTTCTCTACATGTATACAACAATACACCCTATCAAGTAACACTACCTTTAGGACTTTTAGGCTATTGCGAAACCAACGCTACAATATCACCAATATACGAAAAAGCATATCGCGTAAATAATATACTCCAATTATTAGATATTTGTCAATCCACAATTCTTAATGAAGAATTATCCATAAATAATATAATAAGTAACGAAAAAAAAATACGGATTATTTCACAAAAACCCCATATTTCAAACCGACATTCAACATAAATAACTACACAGAGAATCAACAGAAATTTTTAACAATGTTTAATTTCCAACAATCACAAATAACACAAGACGAATTTGAAAAATTAGCCAAACAGCTAATTAAATATTCATCAGTCTATGCAACATCCAAATTTGATGTTGGCAAAATCAGCTCATCACTACATCTCCCATTAAAACCAGACGCAGTTTTCAAAAAACAAAGAGCAAGTAAAGTACCAATTCATTTACACGATAAAGTGAACAGATTACTTGATATTTTAGAACAATAAAATATAATCTCACCAGTAAATAAAAAAGAACAACCAAAAGGTAACACATTTATCAACCCTGTTATCATTCTAGCCAACGGAGAATCATTAAAAATCGTTCTCGACGCTAGATACCTCAACTCACTCATAGATGAATCAAAGTGTAATTGGCCTATTGAACCAATACAAGTTATTTTAACAAAAATAAACGGAGAATACTTTACAACCGCAGATATGAATAGTGCATACAATCAAATGCCATTAGATGAACAATCGCGACGTTTAACACAATTTGTTATTGGAAACCAACAGTATGAATTCAACCGCTTATTCTATGGAATATCCATAGGACCAGCAGCGTTTTCAGCTTTCATGAGCAAAATTTTTCGACCACTAATACTCAAGAAAAACGCAATCACCTATTTAGACGATGTTTTTATGCAATCACAGACTAAAGAAGAAATGTTCAATGTTTTAGAACAATATCACCAAATACTTCAGAACGAAAATCTGAAGGCCGCCCCCGATAAGAGTAAAATTCTTAGGACATAATATAGAAAGAAAAACAATCACCCCATTAAAATCACGCATTTATGCTATTCAAAAACTCCAACCACCAACAAACAAAAAGAAAATCCAAGAATTCCTTGGAATGTTGAATTTTTTAAGTAAATATGTCTATAAAATGCAATTATACCTAAGACCATTTTATAATATACTTAGACAACAAAATAATTTTGAATGGAACACAGAACATCAAGCACGATTTGAAGAAATTAAAAACCTTCTAACTGAACAAATTTCAAACACAATTCCAGATTCAAATCAACCATTTTATGCAATGTGCGATGCTTCGAACTTTGGCTTCGGCGCAGCGTTATTACAATCACATAATGGTACAAACAAAATGAACCTTATATCAGCAAACTCTCGATTATTCACTCAAGCAGAGCTAAGACTCTCAACCCTAATGAGAGAATGTACAGCCATAATCTATACACTTACAGAATATGAATTTCTGATACTTGGATCAAAACATCCAACAGTTCTATTCACAGATCACAAACCAATCATTTTTCTCTTTACACAAAAATCTAATCCAAATCACCGAGTTTATAGATTTCAACTAATTCTAATGAAATTCCCAAACTTACATATAGTTTGGACTGCAGGAAAGAATCTTGCATTACCAGACACATTAAGTCGAAATACGCCACCGGAATTACTTACACGTAAAACCACAGTTGAAATACCCAAAAATATAAAATTCTACCTTGCAAAAAACGAAACATCACCCCGACTAGAATGCAAATATGCAGTAAAAACTGACGTTGAACAATCACAGATAAACAATCTACAACACTTCCCACTTTATTTAGATTGTCAAAATAATCACTATCAAGTTGACCTACTTGGAACATCAACTTTTAAACCAATCCCATATTCACAATGGATAAAAAATAACACCCAACAAAAAAGAGTAAAACAACACTCGCATAAAAAAGACCTTTTTCCACTAATTGAAAAAGAAAACCTAACTGATAAAATAAATTTATCAGGACCACAAACAAACGATTCAAAATACACAATAAATCAAATATTTGACCTTCATGACCCACTTGATACAATTCCTTTATCTAAATTAGAAATAGAAAACATTTTTCTCCCCCCAACAAAAACAATTACAATTTCAACATTGAAACAATACCAAAATCTTGACCCAGTAATTAGACAACTAAAATCATGGCACAAATATAAAACTAAACCCGTCAAGGCAGATACAACTATTTTAGGAAATAAAACACTCCTCCGATATTTTCGAAAATTCAATAATACAACAATTAACGAAAACACAGACCTTCTAGAATACAAATTAAATGAATCTACAGTTCCCTGTCTCCCTCTAAGTATGATTCTCATAGCTTTTAATATTTCACATACACAAAATATTAAAGGACACTCTGGATCAGAGAAAACATATTCAAATTTCATACAAAACTTTTATTTCCCAAATGCACCAATTTGGATAAAAGTACTATGCAATGATTGTATAGTATGTCAACTAAATAAACCTTATCCAAATCAAAAACAAATAGCACAAAACCTAACTGATAAAATAAATTTATCAGGACCACAAACAAACGATTCAAAATACACAATAAATCAAATATTTGACCTTCATGACCCACTTGATACAATTCCTTTATCTAAATTAGAAATAGAAAACATTTTTCTCCCCCCAACAAAAACAATTACAATTTCAACATTGAATCAATACCAAAATCTTGACCCAGTAATTAGACAACTAAAATCATGGCACAAATATAAAACTAAACCCGTCAAGGCAGATACAACTATTTTAGGAAATAAAACACTCCTCCGATATTTTCGAAAATTCAATAATACAACAATTAACGAAAACACAGACCTTCTAGAATACAAATTAAATGAATCTACAGTTCCCTGTCTCCCTCTAAGTATGATTCTCATAGCTTTTAATATTTCACATACACAAAATATTAAAGGACACTCTGGATCAGAGAAAACATATTCAAATTTCATACAAAACTTTTATTTCCCAAATGCACCAATTTGGATAAAAGTACTATGCAATGATTGTATAGTATGTCAACTAAATAAACCTTATCCAAATCAAAAACAAATAGCACAAAAACAAGACTTTAAAGGACAAAGTTTGTACTTTAACCACCGTATCTCCTTTGATACAAAAGGACCAATTTCACCCTCATCCGAAGGAAACTCCTACATTATGGTAATTGTTGACGCGTTTACACATTATGTAGCACTTAACCCCGTACCACATTGTAACGCTTATTACGCTTACACAACACTCTATGAACACTGGATAGCCAAATTCGGACTACCAGAAATTTTAGTTACAGACAACGGTACAGAATTCATAAATAATGAAATCATCACACTATGTCATCTATATAACATCAAACACAAACCACGTACATCTCACGCACCTTGGACAAACGGCTTAGTCGAAGGTATGAACCGTTCATTACAAGAATATCTCAGATGTATCATCAATGGAAATGATACAAGATACACCGAATGGTCAGCAGATGTAAAATTATTTCCCTTAGCATATAATTCACAAATTACGACAACTCTAGGAATGTCACCATATGAAATGGTTTTTAACCAAAAGCCACGCAAACCAATAATGTTTACAGCAAACTCTCATAAAAACGCACAAGGTTATTGTCAACCAAATAAAGACTCAATCTGTTATAACCTACCTTTACATACACACGATGAAGATCATTTTCATCACCCACAAATTCTTAAATTAGCCTCCGGTACACACACCGAATGGATTTTAAACAGAGATAAAAAACACAATGAAATTTACCAAAAAGTAACAAAAAAGTTGTTACAAAGGCAAAACATTAATGAACAAATAAATTCACGCTTTACACCAGCCTCCGATTTAAAAATTGGAACATTTGTTTTAATACCCAATTTTAATACTCAAAAAGGAATTTCAAAAAAATTACAACCCCTTCGTAAATTACCGTACCAAATAATTGCAAAACCCACTGATGTCACATATAAAATCACCGACTCAGACAAAAAAGAAATCGTTCAACACCGAAATAACCTATTACCTTATTATCCAAAAGAATACGCACTCCGCGAACTAACTCAATTATATTCTTTTACAGGTTTACAAGTTATTCAAAATGACCCACATACGGAAAATACAACAAAGGAACAAAAAGATTTTCACCTCAAAAACCAAATAACAAAATCAACCACCACAAAAAACAGTACAAAAAACCTAGATCAAAATACATCTCAAAAAGAAAGAAAAAATAGAAAAATGACAGAACAAATAATACCCCAAGAACAAATCGACAAATCAGAACATATAGAGTCTTCACGACTTAGAAATCAACCACGTAAAAATTATAAAATATTCATCCCACAATCTAAAATATTAAAGAAAGTTGAATTTCAAAAACAACTTTAATTCTACATTTAATAATCTTTGCACCTCTGAAACATTTTACACTTTCATTTTTCAAAATAACATGCTGGCAAACACGCAGCGATTCTAGTTCAAAATTAGCCAATAGGATTCATCCAATCCGTCACCTTCTATAACTCTAACACAAACCAACTAGACGAAAAATATTAAACTCCAGGCATATCTATAACTATAACTTTACGACCTCCAGGTCAAAAATAAGCAAACCACTCCAACTTGACAACTAAAATAAATATCACCATAATATCATAACCCTCCCTTATCTAATAAACCAAAGATCAACAATATTTCCCCAACTCAGACCTCAAATATCCTCCAAACAAATATGTTAAATTAGCCTAAAGTAAAAGAACGACTATTTTAATTAGCCTAAAGTATAAAAATCTCAAAAATACCCCAGATCATTTGACAAATGAAAATAAAGACAAAGAAGACCTCCCGATCACCAAAAAAATTGCCCCCAACAATTTTTCACAAAACTCAACCCACTTGTCAAAAAGCCAATAAATAATCCGACCACACTTGAAAATTGCCCCAAACAACAAAAAATATTCGATCAAGAAGTCATTTCCTAAATGCTCTTCTCTCAATCAGTCACTATAATTATCACAAACCTCAAACAATTTTTTACGATACTTAAAACTTTTATAATATTTCTTTTTGATATCTTTGAATCTTTTGTAATAATCTTAATCATTTTTTGCAATATTTTTTAAATTTTCTATTCCCTATTTGAACTATACCTCCAACTTTCAAAAGCCATTGATTATATCCACAGGTACGATTCACAAAAAACTTATCTAAATGATACGAACCATTTTTAGTAGAACCGATATTTTTTTACTATTTGTAATTTTTATAACATTTCTCTCATCCCTCATCTTGACAACATGTAAATGTATAAGAAAAGCAATCATCACATTCGCCCTAGCAACAATTCTCCTAATTCTTTTTTAGAAGAATACTATAATAAACATAAACTTTTTCACTAAAAGAATAGACCAAAAAAGCTATCAAAAATTGCTACCCAACAGTCACATAGTCAGTCTTCACCGACATCATCCCAAGATAACCCAACAACACCTTTAACTACCCAAAATCCTCAAACATCTACACGAATTTCCTTTCAAGATAACCCATATATCTTTGAAGAACGACACGCTCGCTTATCAGAACCACTATAACCAGTTCAACGACAAGCACCTCTAAGCGAACCAACATATAACTTATACCCAACACTACCACAAGAATTAAGTAGAATAAGAAATCCTAGTCAAAACCAAAATACAGTCGAAATAAATAGACAAATTATACATCCTCGACGAAACAGAAATTTTCAAACTCCCCGAGTTCATTTTGATATACCTCAATCCCCATCACAAAACACTCCAGAAAACCCCATTGGTATATTACCAGAAACCCCTACGCTTCTTTCACAACGTAGCACCTCAAGCCTACCATCAGATTACTTAGGTTCAACACCAACATCTGAACAAATACGTGAAAATCCCTTTAACCCCCCAAACCAGGCATCACGACTACCATATTGGACAACACATTCATTTACACAAGGTGAACTAAATTTAGTCAATGATCCAATAGATATTTCTACGGATACAACAACATCCTCATCACTACCAGAAACATTATCACTACCATCAACACCATCAATAAGCCAGATTTCACCACCACCTTTTAACTTAAATTTCCCAAATAACCTCGACGCTAGATATCGAAAACAATCATCAACAAATATTCCTTTAAGACTAGACTGGAATACATTCACAGCACCTCCACCATTATTTGGACAACACCTAGAAAGTAACCGACTCCACAATTGGGCACTGAATAGACTACAATATAGACAAGACATTCACGAAGACATTCGTGCTCATAACATCCAAATACTCCAACAGAATAGTCTACAATTAAAATTTGAAATCACGGTTAAATTAAACAACATTACTCAACATCCCTATCCATTAAATCCACCAAATATAACAGCTCAATCCCTACCACCACCATTTATAACAACTGAAGTAATATACAAATACGACAGATATACCAAAAAGACAATTGGTTACATCACATTTTATAACCCATACTCAGGATTGTCATACACATGTATATTCTAAAAATTTTAATTTTTCTCCAACTCCTTTTTCTAATAACCTCAAATCAAAACATAAACCCTTCCCCCCGCACAGGACCACAAGATTTATTAGTAACACATTACGATTGTGAAGAAAACGAACAAAAAACACTACACAAATATGCAATAAATCAAGTATCACAATGCGAAACAGAACCACAAGCCATAGAAACAACAAATGTAATAGCGACACTCTATTCAAAAGCCCGAGCAACTACAGTTATAGGATATAAATTCACAGCAACATTTTCTGAAAAGAAAGTACATTGTTCACAAGTCTCAAACGGAAATAAAAACCGACTTGACCATGAATCATTCTACCAGAGTAATATAGAACGACTTTTACATCTCAATCCCGAAGATTGTAAAAACGAGTTACTCCGACTAAACATCACAAAAAATAAAAACACAGATAGAAAGTTAGTATATTTCCAAGTTTTTTCAGATTCTGTACATCAAGCAGAACTTGAAAGATATCAAGGACATATAAAATTAGATGAAAAGTACCCATATAACGGCGCACACGGACGATTAACCTATGACATGCACGATAAACACTGGATACCACACATTGGTATAAATAACCCATCAAACTGCAAAGCAGACACAAAAAATAAAGGATACCAAGAAATAATGTTTTTCGATTGGAAAATACAACTCGAAAAAATTCAACTCACACGAGATTTATCAGACAACACAATGATCTATCAAGGAATTAGATTACCTTGTAAAAACGACCAAGGCTATTGTGACCCTACAACAAGAACACAAGCAACAATTGTTTGGTTCCCCGAACACACTTGTACAACATTTCAAGTAGCAAAAATACACGCTCGTATGATAAAATTTCACGAAAAATATTTTATACAATCAATACCATATGAACAAGTAAATCCATTACGAAAAATAAGTTCTAATTTTAGAAACATTCATAATATAGAAAATAAATTAACACGTTTTCAAATATATCAAGAAACAGAACTTGCATGAAACCCACTTCACAAAACACAATACTCCGAAATACTAGTTGAATACGAAAAAGGATTCGACATGACCACTGGAAAAACAAAAGTCGACCCATACGCCACAAGTCATCCTCCAAATGAAGGAACATCATACATACCAGTTCATTTTCAAAAAAATACAGGTCAACCTGGTGGACATTTAAAGCCCCAAGACGATCAAAGCACACGTTTACAAGAACTATCACTAATGAATAGTACATATTTCGGTAATATCCACTATGATATTCACTTAGATATGAAACTAGACTACACGATTAGCCGAATTTTTCAAGAAATGTCACTCTCTGAATTAGAAACACTACACCAACTATGCGAATTAGAAAGAACACAAATATTACAATCACTTGCACTAGCAGTATTAAAAATACCCTACGCAGGATATTTACTATCAGGAAATAGATCAAATTTTTTAGACTATGAAGGAAACATTTTATGGTTTTATACTTGTACCAAAAAAGTATCACCACTATACGTTTTTGAAGACAAACGATGCTATAAAAGAATCCCTATCTTTTATAAGAACAAAGTACATTTCGTTGACACACTTTCAAGAAGAACCTATTTCTGGGATACCGCAGTCCCATGTGGATCAAAAAATAGCCACAATGTAGTACAACTAAACCCTGATGAAGATAAATATTACCTTCTCACCCCATATCCCACATTAATGCAATCACTCAAAAAATTTTCACCAGAAAGCATTCGCGCTATCGCTCGAAACCCAAATATAGACTTACAATCAATAGGAATATACTCAAAATCAGATATTCAAGATCACATTAGAACACAACATTTCCAAGAATTATTAACACACTATACAAAGACAATCAATTGACCAAAACTTACGCAAACTTGCAGAAACCGCAGGATTTGCAGACATCTATACGCAAGACTATAGCGGATATTTTAAAGACATTAAAGATTATATATATCTAAACGGTGAAAAATACCGTCCCCAGGATATATCACCTATCAATATTTTTAGCTTTGTTACACTCAAGAATGAAATTCTTGATTTTCTAGGATGGCCCTACTACATCTTAGAAAAACTGACTATTTTATACGCAATGTTTAACTTTATTGGATTTCTTTTTTCACTCTTAAAAGGAATCTATAACACATGTGCTATACACACACAAGTCAATAGACAAGCAAGTGTAGCACGCATACTATTTGCAGGGTTTTTTGGAATTTTTTCTACATCAATAAACAAAATTCTTTTAGATGCACAAATAAAAGAATACAACACAAAAATAGCAACAAGACAGAACACATACGACGAAGAACATAACAATGTAGACACCACGCCAACAGCACCACAGTTACCACCCCTACCACATAACCATCCATTATCCCTAGTCCCACGTAATTTTCGAAACTTAGCAATAACACATAATCCAAATTTTGGACCAACCATATCACAAAGTCCCATCCAACATATAATGACACGCCACTCACAAGATGAAAATACTTATGAACAATTTATAGAACAACCCCATACCACCGCTTTTCAGTCTCAAAATAATAATTTTTTTAGCCCACGATGAGCCGACAACTTGGATCCCTACACCGTTCAAATTCCCACCCAACCAACCTCACTACTCCAATTACAATAATACCACTTTTTGCTTTCCCGCCACCCGATTTCCCAACCAGTAATGTAACATCAGGCATGAATTCCTATACTAATTCACACATCTCAGTTTTATATTGCACATCACAACTCAATAACCCGAATATTGAAACCCCCGATGAATTTGCCGACTCTGAATCATCTCCATCCAATAATTTTCACACCAACCCCTCAATTTTTTCCCACCCCCTTTTCAACCAATGCTACCAAATAACCCCGTCCCCACCAATTCTACACCCTCTTATGCTTCCCAAGTCACTCCAACCTATTCTTCACATCATTCAGACCGATCATCCAATTCTCCAGATACCCCCCAAATCTCCCCACAACTAGATAATTTTATTACATTACAACAACAACCCTACCACCTTGATACCCCCACCATAAACCAAATTTCATCCACAATAGATTCATCCATCCCTACTACCCCTACACCCTCTTCAATTTATACCGAATCATTAGCACCATCATCCACATCTACTGAATCTTCACTCAGCACTAATAGAGCTTACCGCACTTTTAAAAGAAAGTTCCCCAACCATACTTTCCCAGCAAAACCAGGAACAGCCCGTGAATATATAAATCACCCAAATCACACTAATACAAAATAATTTTTAGCTATCACCTTACCCTCATTTCCACAATACACCTTAAACACCCCTCACGACACTAACGAGACACGTAACTTTGTAGACGAACACGTTTTAATGCCTACCCTTCCTTGGACCTCATATTATCATTTTACTAATCCCCTTTGCTTACCTTTATCTAACACTCACATCGACATAGAACGAAATAAGGACATGCTATATCGACTCACTACACCACTAACACCTAGACAATTTACTTACATTGGATATAAAAAATCACTAAAAACATACACTGCACCCCGAGCTACCGAATATACGCTAGAATATTACGATCATAACATCATCAGAACTAACCAAGATCAATTCTTAGACGACGATCGCTTCGCTAACCCACAAATCACAGAAAAATTTTTCATTAAAACACCATATGTATTTACACTCAATATCTTTGACCGCAAATTTGACCACATCATTTCAGAAGCACTAACAGACACACAAGCTTACGAAAGTTTTAAAGAACGCTTCCAAATATTTTCACTAACCTTTCATTTCCTTGCACCACATGAAAGAGATTTGCACTGCTCACACGATATTATGTTGCGCACTAAACAAACTCACACATATACATATTATCGTTTTATCCAAAATCACTTCGACCTACACACCCCCTCCAGACAACCACACCACCGTTTTCAATTCATCAATTCCAAATACACCTCACCATTCTTTCTTAACTTCACATATTGCATTAAAGATACTAACCTTCATGGTATTCTTCGAAATTATGATCCCATAACCCAAATGTATATTTTTTGTCCCATCACCAAGACCTTCAACGCAGAAGAATCCCGACCCTTTCTTCTCCCACACGAATTTGTTCAACCTATAGAAATCCCCATTTTAGAATTCATCCACAACACTAAATTCAATCACAAATTATATAATCTAATCCAAAACACACCTTATGAGTTTGCAGTTGGCACTGAAGAACTAACCACCATTAAAGCACTTCAATTGCTTTGGCCACTGCTTCAAACTAAAAATATCATCCGCATCTTAGCTAAATTACTAACAACTTCAGATCTCATCCACGACATCTTCCCCCACGGTTTCTTCCCCGACGACTAACAGGTAAGTATGAACTATACATATTATTAACTAGTTATTAAAATTAGAAACTAAACATTCTTTATTCATGTCTTCTTTAGAATTTTAGCCTTCATCCAACGATCATCTGAAAAATTCACAAAAAGAAAATAAAAATTGAAAACTTCTTCAAACTGTTTAAAACTCTATAAATTTTTTGCACCAAACAATTAAATAAAAATAGTACCAATGCAATAATTTAATTTAAAAATTTTTTCCCAAATGCAGTAAATCTATTAATGATGAAAATTTGTAATTTAATTTTCCCCAACAACTAGCAGTAAAATTGAATTTCTATGTAGTAAATTAATAAGAAGCAAATGCAGTACTAACCTTTTGATATTTTCATTCACTCGCACAAGAATTCTATCCAAATTCGCACAGCTCGCCCACGAAGAATTGTTTATATAATGAATTTCAGTTTCAAGCTTTCACACTCATCAACTCTAACACACGATAACAAGTTTCAAACTTTCCTTTAACCCGGTTGGAAAGGAATTATATACTAAACAAAACTAACCAATGCAGCTTACTAAACACCACAACACATAGCATAACAGCATGACTAAGAAAAGGAAACCAACGGTACCCAAACCGGGTTAACCCAGTTTAAAACTGGATAATTTATTCTTTTGAAGACTATTATAAAGTCTAAGAAAGAAATAGTAAAACACAAAAAAGTCGAAAGACAAACCCATACCACAAACAATTTGATTTTTGTAAAAAGGACACAACCAACAAAACATAAGAAAAACCACAACAAACCCAACATAAAACGTTGTCACATCACAGGACCTCTCACAAAAACCGCATGCAATCATACTCCCACTCCTGGCCTAACCCACCAGAAGAGGACGTCCTGAGCATGCTCTATAGCCGGCCTAACCCACCGCGCTACATCCACGCTTTGTGACACACACTCCTATTTTTAATAAGAGCTACTCAAGGGTGAGTAACTCTTCAAAATAACTGAACTAAAACAAAAAAGCTTTTGTGAAAACAACTAACCAAAATCATAATTAAAAAACATTAAACTAATAAAAGTTTTATAAAATGTAAATTATATTATGCAATATATAGATCAGCATACAACACCAAAGACGAACATCCAAAGACAAAATGAACCCACTACACTCGAAAAAGAATGGCCAACCACAATCAATATGCCGCCCACAATCACAACTCAAAGGATTTAGAGTACGACTTGACTTCGCAGAAAAGGACTTCATTGAACTAGACCAATGACCACCTCGATGTTCAAGTATACGTACAGATCCGAGTAACCAGGCATCCCCTCCACGCACAATCTCCACGCCATTCCCAGACAAGATCAAAACACAAAGAAGTTCTCATCAATGAAACAGAAAAACCTGACATAGCCAACCATTCTGAAATCAGATTTGAGTTTGTTGCGAAAACCCAGTCGTTGTCATGAGAAGACACAACGATCGAACCTGGAACTTCTCTAACAAGAGAACCCAGAAGAAATATGATGTTCGCCAAACACCAACGTCCATCATCCATCCTTTGAATTACAGAAAGACTATTCTAAAAAACTCTGCAAAACCCGGATGGGTGGAACCTGATCTAAACTACATTTTATGATTGGATAAATTAGATATTTTACCAATGTAAAGTATTTAATATTAACCAATCATGATCCATCTGACTAACAATCCACTTATTTGTAAGTGCTGAAATTACTTGTAATATCAGCACCAGAGAGATTTGAATTTAACTTAGAAATTAGTTGACTCTCCAAGAAGACTTCAGCAACCGCAATAAACCAGTATACCCTAGATCTATTGAGCCTAGCAGAGACTAGTTAAACAACCTGAGACTAGATAGTATAAGAGTAAGATTAGGATTGGTATTAGACTAAGAAGTTGCACGAATCTATCCGGCCGAAAATAAGATAGCGTGACGAGCAGACGGTGTACCCTATCCGAAATTACTCTATGAGTTATACACTTCGGTCCTAACTCAGTATGATGCAAATAGAGGACAGGAAAACAGTCTCTTTCATGCAGGTAACGCCACATTACGAAATAAAAAAGCGACTCATTAAACAAGAAAATGAAGAGCTCGAATCCATTTTGCAATGATGATTTATTAGATATCAGAAAGAAGGCGTAGCCCGAATACAGTTGAATTGATAAAAGAACAGAAATTACGTCATTATGCAAGAAAAGGCTTTTCCATAGAAATAAACATGTGAGCAACATTTTTCTAGGAACCAGTGTCAAATGCTTAAAATACGTGTCTATGTTGGTTTTTGTAAAAGATACCAGCAAAACCTGGTGTTCTAAATTAAACACAAACAAGAATACTCGTTCCTGAATGCTCCCAGTGCCCATTAACTGGTCTTGAATATCTTCTGTCGAAATAATTTTTGACAAACTACAAGTGTCAGGCTGATAACTTCAAATTTTAAGTTTTCAAGTTTGAGTCGTGAATGGAATTTTTAAGTGGTGAGCACGAGGCTTCTGTGCTCACAAAGATCCATGGATCGAGTCTCCGAGAGACAAAGTATTTTGAAACTTGTCATGAACAAATAGATGATACAAGTACTATAATTGGATCCCTAAAATTTAGATGTGACACTGAAGGATTTTTTTTCATGCTTGAAATGTTCGAAAATTTTTTTAGAATTTATTCACTTGTGTTTTTGAAATTGCGCATGAAAAACAAAAATGTTACAGGTCTTCTTACAGGTTTTGAAAAACTTTTAACACAGTTGAACAAGAAATTTAGTTCAAAAAAAACTATTTGTAAAAACATTCGGCAGTTTTTCTTACCGCTAGTTAACTTAAACATAATTGTGTATCGCAGAAACATCAAAAAATAAAAACTATTCCGGTTGCTAACATGTTTTGCTCGAAGTGCATAAATTATAATTTAACAAATGATTTCTCAGATCTGATTTCAGATCTGACATTTTATTTTTCAAGGTTAATTCAGATCTGAAATTTTCCATTTCGGATTTAAATTTCAGATCTGAATTTTGTAAATTCTTATCAAGATCTGAAATAAAGAATTTCAGATTTGAGAAGCAATTTATGTAAGAAATGAAGAATTTCAGATCTTGCGCAGAAAATCCCCTGGGTACGGGTGTGTCCCTAAAAAAAAGCAAGTATAAAAGATGGGTTCCTCAATTTCTGTGAATTTTCTGTAACCCACAAAAGTTCAGCTCCAACAGATTTAAAAACGTGAAACAAAACCACCGCTTCTACAAGCCTCAAAGTGAAATTTGTTCAAGCTTTGTATGAAGCTTTATATGTTGTTTGAAAACTTGTGTTTGAAACTTTTAAATGGAGCATGTTCAACGCTGGAAAAAGTTGCACTTTGAAGCTTGAAAAAGCGGTGGTTTTGTTTAACGCTTTTAAATTTGTCGGAGCTGAACAATAGCAGACATGAGTCCGATTTTTCCGCAGAAGTATAGGCTACAGAAAATTTACAAAACTTTTTTGTTTGGGCCCCCATTACAGCGCTAACAAACCAAAAAGCATCTTTTTTGCTTGAAAAGAAATTAGGGGTAAACTAATCTTCAGTATTATAGTAACTAGGTGTGACAATTGTCTTCTAATCTTTGATATTTGGTAAAAACATATACCATTTGCATTGACGCTGTTGGGATAATTGGATTTAATATCTAGAAAACCATGTGCAACTCATACTAAGGAAAAACAGGTTGACAGAGCTTCAGCGATTCAAAGTATCCAGACAAATCGACAATTTTGATCTTGAATTGTTCTGAAAAAGCTTCAATTCTCAATTGGAAGTAATAGAATAAACAAACGTCGTTAAACTGATCATTAAATTTATTCATCATAGAGTCAAAATAACTAAGGCTAACCAACCGCAGTGCAACCCTGAACCTTGGAAAAAATCACTAGGTTTGTTATTTCGGAAGGCGAATGTGCTCTTTAATCACGGAAATATCTGCTCGAAAGGTGAATGAATCCATAGTAAGCAAAAATGTTTCAACCGCATCGAAGACTGTTCGAACATAGTTCAAACAATTACATCTGAAAACTATAAAAATCCTGTATCCGAGCAGGGGCGGATCTAGGATTTTCTCGAGGGGGGCAGATTTTCAAAAAAAATCGAAAACTTTGTCGACCTTTTTTTTCGGTCGACTCAATTGGTTTTCCGAGCTCTCCCAAAGCACTGTTTAATTCCTATTTTGGCCAATTTTCTGCGCCGCAGGCAAAATTTTGAAAAACCAGGCCAAAAAAGGCTCCCCCCTCAAAACTAGAATATATTGGCGCCGAAGGCGCCTTTAGAACATTTTTACGGTCCATCACCAAAAATGGATATCTCAAAATAGTACAAAGGGGGTCCTTTGGGTCGGCAAGGGGTCGAATCCCTGAGAAGGCGCGTACAACCCCCCCCCCCCCCCCCCCCCCAAATCCGCCCCTGTATCCGAGTAATTTATAAACTTTTGAATGTGGAAGACAAATCTTGTGCCCAGCAAATGTTTGCCTTCAAACGCTCTTTTTTAGATGTGCTGAGCAAAGGAGATGAGCTCACGCAGAGCTTATTTAGGAGCATCGTAAATCGCAAGAAAAAAGAAAAATAATCATTTTGGCTCTGAAATGAGATTACTTAGTCAGGACGAGTTGCTTTTCTTCGGCGATAAGTTGACAAAATCGCAATAGACTATTGCGATCTCTTCAACTTCTGAAATAGCAGATACTACTTATGCAGAATGTGCAGCACCCTATTATTTTACATATTCTTTTGGCAATAGTATATGTAAAATAATAGGGTGCTGCACATTCTGCTTAGATATATTCGGTTGAAGCAAAAAAAATTCACAGATTGAGGTAAAAGTGTAAGGTAAAAACTAAAACCTCTTAATTTTGAAGGCATATGGGCGCACACGCATGTCTTTTGGAACTTATAGAGAAGATATATAATCCTAATTTTTTCCAGATTGAAACTTATCGACCACTTTACGAAATTCCAGACCCAAATCTGCTTAAAATCTAATTTTTTTTAGATTCCGCAAATTTTATATTCAAAGTTGTGATATAGTTTTTTGGCATTCAGTTTTTCTTATACAAAAATGAAAGCTGCAGAAATTGAAGTAATTTCACAATTTGATGAAGCACAATTTATACTTTTCGCTTTTAGTAGCAAAAACTCAGACCTGGAGAGGCCATCAGAAATATCACGCTTAGTGTTCCTGCCGAAACTCGATATTCTATACTGTGGAATTACCAAATGTGGATGCTCAGCTTGGTCTGATATTCTGACGGGTTTGGAAAAAAATCAAGTACCAGAAGTTGCAGCCAGCGGTGGAGGTGGTATCTGTAAGTATCCATACAAAACTTTTCCTAGGGAGGTTCAAAATTGAAAATTAAAACCAACAGATTTTTTCTTTGTCCTCTTTTAAATATAAAGATTAAAGCATTAAATCAAGATCAAATATTCGATAGAATTGGTTTTCGTTTTCCGGTTACCTAGCCAGGGGAAAACCATAGACTTCATGTCAAGAACTTTAAGGGATGGACTTCCTTAAAATGGTAACCCGGGTTGCTTAACTTTTTTTGTTTCAGCATCAAACCCTTATCGCATACGAAAGAAGTCAGAAAAAATTATTGCCAGCATTTTCCAAAAAGCAACAAACAGCACCCGACTTGTAGTAGTACGACATCCCTTGAGTCGACTTTTCTCGGGTTTCAAGTACATTCAACTGGACAAACAGATAAATTGGCTCAATAGTTTCCGACGAAAAACAGGAGTATTGAAAAAAAGAGAAAGTATATCACTTGTAGAAGCCTATGTTCGAAATCTTCTGCAAACGCGCGATATTCATTTTTGGACTTATCAGGAAAGCTGTCTGCCTTGTGATTTGAACTATAATGCTATAGTTAAAACAGATAATTTCACAGAACTTGATCAGTTTTTTGTCGAATCTGATCACACTTCCAAACGTGTTAAGTCTTTGTTCAAAAATTCAACATCAACGGTAAAAAATCAGTCGGGAAAACAGAAGAGAAAATTTGAAAAACGAGACTGGAAATTTTATTTCAGAGGCCTGTTACCTGAAACTTGGATTCAAGTCCTTCAAAGATACAGGAAAGACTTCGTTTTATTTAATTATAACTTATACTACTGTGTTTAAAAACCAAACCTGCCACACTTACTTTCCCTTGATATCACATTAATATCATCATTTTGCGTCCAAAGTACATAATGAAAGCTACGATTAATTGCAAATGCATGTGATTGTAATTTACACCAATAAAGAAAACTACAAAAACCCAAATAAAGCGCTCAAGGAAATTTTGGTTTCAAATTTGTTGCTAGACTCAAAGTTCGTATACATTTCTGGAAGATTTTCTGTACCCTTAATTTATTTTGAGTAATTTTGATTCACTAGTATTTCTTTCAAATGAAAATGTCCTAAACTTTTCCACGATAGTATGTTTTTTTCATCTCAATCAAGTTATGATTTCACAATTTATATGATTTTGGTTTCGTTTTTGTTTCACTCGGGAAACATCTTTTACTTTTTTTTAAATTGACTACTTCTGAAACTTCCTTAAGTTTTTTTAACTATGTTTCCTCTGAAATTTCTAAAAAACTGAAAACCAAAAATTCTTCAATAAGAAACCTTTCAAAAATTCGCCAATTTTGAACTGTCAATTTGCTAATTTTCCCAAATATTTGACCGCAGTATGGAAAATGATTTGTTTGAAGGGTTTGAAGGGTTTTGGGGAACCAAAAACTAGAACAAAGGTTTTTTATTCAGCACAGAGACAATTTAGCCACAAAGAATTCATCCAAAATCAATAGCAGACAATTCAGACGAAAAAAACAGACAATTTAGCCAAAGTCATTTTTGGCTCAATTGTCCTACTTTATCTTCTAGTTAGATTAAAGAGACTAGATTAAAAAAAAACTAAATTTGTTTAGAGTCAATTTCAATTCTTAAAAATTTTCAATTCTTAAACACAATAGCAAATTCCAATAAACGAAACAAAATTCCTATGCAGACAATTTAAAGGGTTTATGTACATTAGCGGTACAAACTTTAATACTTCTGTTTATGTTTTGGATGTTTTTTTTGCGTTTTGCCCGAGTTTTCATTGTGGATTGAATATTTTGGCTTCGATTTACTGATAATATCAACGGCGATCAGTCTCTCTACAATGTTGTTTGGCATTTTTGCTGCTTATCTATGAAACTTGCGATGAGCTTGGCATGGCTGGGTTCTGTGTCGACACGAGTTTTTTGACGTTGCTTTACCATGCATCCAATGCATTGTTTGCACAAACTTCTCATCATGTTTTTATAAATTGAGCGATTTTCGGTTTACAATTTTCGCAAGTGCGGTTTTTAAAGGAATTTCCAGCTTTCGCTTGGATCAAGGAAAATCACTCTCCTGAGCTCTTACTTAGTTTATGAAAAATTTCAAAAACAAGTTTGCTCTAATTACAGGAAAGAGCACAACATTGACTTTTGTAGAGATCCAGAGGTGAGTTGTTCCACAAGCTGCCCCTCACAACCTTAATTCGGGTTGCCATGTGGTCAAAAAGTTTTGAATTTTTGTGAAAAACTTGCAAAAAAATGCATATTTTGCAAGTGCTCCTCTTCAAATTAAGGAAATGACTGGATAGAGATTACCAGACAAAAGATAGGATTTGTGGTTGAAAGGCTGTCGTAAAAAAGTCAGCTGCTATTGCCATGAAACTGTTTATTCAACAAGCTATACATTCTTTAACGCAGCGCCGGAACAAGTCGGCGTAAAGTGGATTTTACTTCGATTTTGTTTTTTGCAGTGACTTGTTTTTCTTAATTAAACTATCATTATTTTTTCGAATAAATGAATCAGATTTTTGCCTTAAAAGTTATGATAATTTTTTTTCCAAAAATAGGAGCCGAATTAAATCCTATCAATTATAATAGTTCAATAAGAATTCAATTCTTTTGGGGAAAAAAACATTTATACCTATCTAAAAGTATCATGAAAATTTGGCAAATTGTGGTGCATGTTTACATTGAATGGACTCAATAGTCGACATATCAATGAGATGAGACAGAATACCTAAAAAAAACACAAGATCCGACAATTTTGACAAAAATGACCCAATTGTGGGGAAAATATGGTTAATGAGTTTTGTAACAAAATTTAACCATGACCATGTTTTTTTCTGATTAAAAAAGGCAACCTTGTTCCTGTTTATGTGTAAGGAGAACTCAATTTGAAAAAAAACCGCGCTGAAAACTTCCAATTTTGTTCGTTTTGAATCATTTTATTAATATTTTATATAAATTATTTATATAATTTAGAGTATTGCAAGGTACGGACGGCTGTGGAAAACCATGATGGCTGATCTAACTGAAAAAAAGTTGATAAGCTTTCCGAGAAAGCGTGAGTTTACTAAAGCATCTGACGTGACACTTTGTCAAATTTAAAAACTTTTTCTCTTTAGGCGAAGACTAGCAAATAATCATAAAAAATTTATTTTAATTTTTGTTAATTTATTTATTTGCTGAAATTGCAAGCAATGTATTTGTTTCTTGCGGCGCGAATACCAATTTTCATTGCAAATATAGCAAACGAGACAACAATGCCAATCACAAACGTCAAGAAAACACCTTCGATGTCGTCAAATGTAATTGTATCAACACTAGCGGCTAGTTTGTGCCTATCTGAGCATTGAGATCGTGTCACGAACCAAGTTCGGTGTATTTTCGCAATAGTTCCATCTTCTGTAAGTTCCAGAATATTCTTCGAGAAAACTTCAGTAAGCGGGGATCCTTTTGGAAACGCGAAGCCATAGCCCAAACCGGTTTTTGGGCTCTTGGGGCTTCGTACCATTTCTAGATCACATGGTGCGAATGTTAGGTCGTAATTGAGGTAGGGCGACTCTCGAATGAATACGAAGTCGTCTCGTGATCTCACCCGTGCCATTCCGAGGCCAGCATTGTAAAATCCGGTGTTGCGGCTCGCCATATCGGTGTACATTTTCTGAAAGGACTCTTTTTAGCAATTGTGCCTCTTAAATACTAAAGTTTTAAAGTTATCACAAGAAATGGAAGCGACTGTTTTAAAATTATCCGAACTCTCATTAACCATGTTGACTTAATTTAAAATCGGCCCAGTTGTCTCAATCAGTCATGATTAATCCTTATGAGCTAACTACCACGAAAAATCTTATAATTCATTATCAGAACATGGGCGGCTTTTCTCGAGGGGGCGCCTTTTTACAACACTTTCAATCATTTTGTTGGCTTTTTTCTAGCTCGGCCAGATTGATTTCTCGAGCACTCCCTTAACACTAAAAAGAGACAGTTTTGATAAAAACAGGTCAAAATTGCCATCTTTGAGAATTTTTTCGAGGCTCTCAGTCATTTCCGCCCCAAAAGCAGTTAGTTCCGGAAATGACTGGGGCGAAAATGGCTGGTCACGTATTTTGGAAAATCCGCGCCTGATTAAAAATATTCAAGTTTTGAATTCTGTCTACTTTTTGTAAAAAACGAAAATGGTTCAAAATCAATCTAAAATATTTAATATTGATCAATTTCGATCACAGGTTTTTGGTTTTTGCATCATGTATTTTAGATTCATTGAAGGCAAAAAATCCAAAATTTCAAAATTTTAAAACTCAAGAAATATTACCTGAAATTTTATCTTAGCTAGGTCGCTACCAGAAAAAAAATTGAATTTATTAAAGAAGAAATTAAATTCAAAAGCAAAAAGAGACCTTGAATGGTTCATACTCGGTATGCCTGAATGCATGATGAGTTGCTTGGCCCGGTTCAATAGCATAATGGAACTGCGGGTATTTTAGCAAATCTTCAATTGATTTCAAAGGCAATATTCCACGATTAACTGTCATCATTGCCGTTAAACTCGCCGAGTATAATGTCAGCATTGCTATTGAGAAAAACCACCACGATACTGCAGTAATACGAGACGCGAAAGACTTCGGGTATGATTCGGGTCCTTGGCCGAAAAGACAAGCGAATGTGAAATAGAGACAAGCGCCAATACTATTAAGACGGGTGTTCTGAGAATTGAACATTCCGAAGAAATACAAAGCAGCCGCAGATAATAACAAGCAAAATAGAATTGTTAGCCACACATATTTCGTAAATGGCATCACAAAAGCTGTAACCCCAAATTTAACGGTCGGTTTTTTGTAGACCACTGCTAGTTCAGTTTGCATAAAAGGAACTGTGAAATCTACAATTTCGGATCGATGAGCGTTAATAGTTAAATCCGCAACTCCCAGATGAGCCCGACCATGGAAAACTTCACCTATGATTCCGTTCCAAGAATTATTATCTATCGGAGATCCATAATTTCCGTCTGGCGACGGAATAAAATTGTACTGAAAACCAATCCGAAGTTGTAACTCGTCTACTAAACTTCGAACTAATCCTATTAATTGCGTTTCATTGTCCAAGCCAGTAATTTCGAACAAAAAGGGTTCTTTATATATTGTTGAAATATTCAAATGAAGGTTTTTCATTAAAATTGAACTATAATTTCGAGGAAAAAACAAAAATGATAAAATAAATGATGAGCTGCGCATAAGCTCAATCATTTTACTGAACATTTTCTATAGCTAAACAAGTTTTCTCTCTGTATAAATGGGACAACTGTAGTCAAAATAAAATAAGGAAATGAACAAAACATGTTTTTTTTTTCAAAAATAAAGCAACTGTAACATCCAAAAACTGATCATAGGGTCCATTTTTTCTCGCAGGCTATCCATTTGTTAAATATAATTGTGAACACCTCATGATTGAACACAATAACAAATGATATTCAGAACAAAATATTACAAAGTGATCTTTAAAAACGAAACTAAATCAAATAAATATGAAAACAACAATAAATATAATTGCCTTCAGCGATTTTCTTTAAAGCAATTATATTTGAATGTGTTTCCATGAAAGTGATTTTTGTAACTGATTTGATTTTTAAATCAGAGTAGTTGTAACAGCAAGCCACTTTTTTGAAGATGCTATATGAAAACATATCAGACAGATTTGGATTTAATTAATTTCTCCGAAAAAGAGCAAAAACATACTTGTCTGCATAACCTTGGTTTTTCGAAATAAATGTTTGTTTTAAATTATATCTAGTTATAAAATTCATCTGCATATATCTGATTAAATCTGAATTTCTTAAAAATTTTTCGAATTATATGTTTGTTTTAAATTATATCTACTTATAGAATTCATCTGCATATATTTGATTAAATCTGAATTCCAAAAAAAGTACGTGACAGAAAACAGAAGAAATATCAATTATCTATAAACAAAAGAGCGAAATAATTTTGGGAGGCATAAGAGTTTTATGAAAGGCCGCCGCAAATTATATTATATAAATCCATATCGCCTCGTTAGAAGTTACCAATAATCTGAACTAATTATTGATGAAATATTCAAATTCCCAACAAAGCTGAGACGTAAAAAATAGCTTGAAAGGTAACAATGGAAGCATCTGCCAATTTTTCTAGTCCAGTTTCTTTGTATGGGATACATTTAATGAAAAAAATGCTATGACAATCTGAAAATAAATGAATTGGACAATGCTGCGACGTTTGCTTTAGTAATCACGTTATGATACAGGGGCAGATGTAGGGGATGCGGGGTGGCTTACGACCCCCTCACCCTTAGGGATTCGCCCCCTGCCGACCTATAGGGTCCCCTCTTTGTACTGCTTTGAGATATCCATATTTGGTGACCGACCCTAACAAATTTCTTAAGGCGTCTTTGGCGCCAATGTATACTAATTTTGAGGGGGCAGCGCTTACCAAAAAAAGCTTAAAAACGTTTTTTGGCCTGTTTTCCAAAAGATTGACCAAAACAGGGTCTTTTTAGTGATATGTGAGAGCTCGGAAATTTGGTCGACCTAAAAAAAAATCGACAAAATTTTCGAATATTTTTTGAAAATCGGCCCACCTCTCGAGAAAACTCTAGATCGGCCCTTGAAGCTTTCTAACTATTTAAACATCTTTTTTTCTGCGCTGCAGGTAGGACTTAGAGAGTAATGCTTAGTTTAGATACCAGGACTGTAAACATTAGGCGAAAACTACATTAAGCTAAATAAATAGTGGAAAACAAATCTAAATTTTTAGGCATAAAATGTACGTTATAACAGAAATACTCCTATTAACAACCCAAACGGCAATTGCAAGAAGTGGTTAAAGGTTACAGAACCAAATATTGGTTGACGGTCACCTGTAAGACAATTACCGGCTGTAATACGTTCCGGGGTTGACCTCCATTCACCAAAAATGCTTACCATACAATTCCATATATCAATTGTATGGAAAAATGCGTGTCATTCAATTTTCGTATAATTTTTAAAAATGGTTTAGAAAAGATATAAACTAATTTATGTGGCTGCTTGATTCTAATAAAACAGTCTGGCGAGGAAAAAACTGAGGCTTTTATTTTTTGAAAAAAATGCTTGTCACACAATTCACATCTCTGAAAATTTTATGACTAGCATTTTTTTGATGGCGACACAAAATATTTTGTGCAAGAAATTTTGAATTTTTGTTTTGTTTTTTATTCAAGTTTTGTACTAAAACAAAAAAATTTCCAAAAAAAATTCTTTTTTTAATGCAAAATTTAATTTCTTGAGTGCATAACGTTGTCGTGGATGCACTAATGTTGAATTTTTTTTCCTATTCGCTCAGAATTAATTTCAAAAACGCTGAAAACTCCTTTTGTTGTATGGCATTTTTGTGTATGTCTTGATCAAATTCTGATAGTTTTAAATTTCAAATTTTAAAAATAATCATCGTTGAAAAATTTTGCCAAAATTTAAGAGTTAGTTATTTTTGTTAATTTTTAACACATTTGTGAAAGTCAGCTCAAGACAATTCAGGTCGTTTTCTATGCCGTGTATTTTTTGAAGACTGTCCAATCTTTGGTGCTTTGAGCAAAATCAGCTACGAACACAGCCCAAAATTTTTCAAAAAGTAAACAGAGAAAAAAATCAACTTTTTGGTTTATGGAAAAATACTTAGCATACAGTTTTCATATATAGAAAAATGCTTATCATAGAGATTTCATACAAATTTCTGTACGCATGGATCTGTATGCAACTGTATAGCAAAAAAAAATTTCAATTATGGAAATTGTATGATAGGAAGTTTTTGTCAACCCGGGTTAGCATAAATATGGCAGTCACTATTTTGCTGTTGATTTGCGTTTAAATAACCTTGCGTGCATTTTCTATGCATAAACCGACTAAATTATTTGATCAATTACGATTTTGCTATACTGTTTAATTTTTGTATTACCTAAATGTTCGAATAATAGCACAGTTTTAGTTTCATCTGATAATTTCTGCCTAATACAGTCACCTCTCTCAATCTCAATCAAGTTAATTGTTTATTGACTCCAAATCCAAAAAAATATGGTTTCTCCAAGATGGATAACATAAATGGGGGTATGTATAACACGACTGCTCGTATCAGGGCGACGCCGTGAATGTTCCGACTGCCTTTCAAGGTTTTATGGAGCAGTAATAACATCAAAAAAAATGAATGTAATAAAATAAAAAGAAAAAAAAACTTTTTCTAAAATTTGAAACTTTTTATGAAAATTATCCCCCCACTCGCCTTATAAAGTACAAGAGGATAGATTTCGCTCCTTGTAACAAATCAATTATGGCAAATAAGCTTCTTTCAACAAATTTGGAACGATTTTAAAACGGATTAACTCTCCGCTTACGCGTTAATAGCGCGAAATATATTGCGCGTTCATTGTCCCAAATTGGCCGAAATGGCAATCTTTAAACCCCATAACTTTACAAAAAATGATCACAGGTGAAATATCTTTTCAAATTTGAGCTCAGTACAACAATAGCTTTCGAATGATATAAAAATATTTCGTCAAAAATGGCTAGTTAAAAAGTCGACATTTGTCTGAAGAAAAAAATACCCACCCCGATCACAAATATTCCGTTACTTTCGTATCGAAAGTCGGAACAATAACACAGTTTTACTTTCACAAATACTAACACAGTTTCACTTTCACCTGATAATTTCTGCCTAATAGAGCCACCTCCCTCAATCTGTATATTGAATCCGAATCCCAAAAATATGGTTTCTCCAAAAATGGATATTGAGTTAAGACCGATGGGTATAACTCATAGAGTAATTTCGGATAGGGTACACCGTCTGCTCGTCACGCTATCTTATTTTCGGCCGGATAGATTCGTGCAACTTCTTAGTCTAATACCGATCCTAATCTTACTCTTATACTATCTAGTCTCAGGTTGTTTAACTAGTCTCTGCTAGGCTCAATAGATCTAGGGTATACTGGTTTATTGCGGTTGCTGAAGTCTTCTTGGAGAGTCAACTAATTTCTAAGTTAAATTCAAATCTTTCTGGTGCTGAAATTACAAGTAATTCCAGCACTTACAAATAAGTGGGTTGTTAGTTGTATGGGCCATGATTGGTTAATATTAAATACTTTACAGTGGTAAAATATCTAATTTATCCAATCATAAAATGTAGTTTAGATCAGGTTCCACCCATCCGGGTTTTACAGAGTTTTTTAGAATAGTCTTTCTGTAGTTCAAAGGATGGATGATGGACGTTGGTATTTGGTGAACATCATATTTCTTGTGGGTTCTCTTGTTAGAGAAGTTCCAGGTTCGATCGTTGTGTCATCTCATGACAACGACTGGGTCTTTGCAACAAACTCAAATCTGATTTCAGAATGGTTGGCTATGTCAGGTTTTTCTGTTTCATTAATGAGAACTTCTTTGTGTTTTGATCTTGTCTAGGAATGGCGTGGAGATTGTGCATGGAGGGGATGCCTGGTTACTCGGATCTGTACGTATACTTGAACATCGAGGTGGTCATTGGTCTAGTTCAATGAAGTCCTTTTCTGCGAAGTCAAGTCGTACTCTAAATCCTTTGAGTTGTGATTGTGAGCGGCATATTGATTGTAGTTGGCCATTCTTTCTCGAGTGTAGTGGGGTCGTTTCGTCTTTGGATGTTCGTCCTTGGTGTTGTATTCTGATCTATGTATTGCATAATGTAATTTACATTTTATAAAACTTTTATTAGATTAATATTTTTTAATTATGATTTTAGTTAGTTGTTTTCACAAAAGCTTTTTGTTTTAGTTCAGTTATTTTGAAGAGTTACTCACCCTTGAGTAGCTCTTATTAAAAATAGGAGTGTGGTCACAAAGCGTGGATGTAGCGCGGTGGGTTAGGCCGGCTATAGAGCATGCTCAGGACGTCCTTCCTGGTGGGTTAGGCCAGGAGTGGGAGTATGATTGCATGCGGTTTTTGTGAGAGGTCCTGTTATGTGACAACGTTTTATGTTGGGTTTGTTGTGGTTTTTCTTATGTTTTGTTGGTTGTGTCCTTTTTCCAAAAATCAAATTGTTTGTGGTATGGGTTTGTCTTTCGACTTTTTGTGTTTTATTATTTCTTTCTTAGACTTTATAATAGTCTTCAAAAGAATAAATTATCCAGTTTTAAACTGGGTTAATCCGGTTTGGGTACCGTTGGTTTCCTTTTCTTAGTCATGCTGTTATGCTATGTGTTGTGGTGTTTAGTAAGCTGCATTGGTTAGTTTTGTTTAGTATATAATTCCTTTCCAACCGGGTTAAAGGAAAGTTTGAAACTTGTTATCGTGTGTTAGAGTTGTTGAGTTGTGAAAGCTTGAAACTGAAATTCATTATTTAAACAATTCTTCGTGGGCGAGCTGTGCGAGTTTGGATAGAATTCTTGTGTGAGTGAATGAAAATATATCAAAAGGTTAGTACTGCATTTGCTTCTTATTAATTTACTACATAGAATTTTTAATTTTACTGCTAGTTGTTGGGGAAAATTAAGTTACAAATTTTCATCATTTTTAGATTTACTGCTTGTGGGGGAAAAATTTATAAATTAAATTACTGCATTGGTATTATATTTATTTAATTATTTGGTGTAAAAATTAATAGAGTTTTAAACAGTTTGAAGAAGTTTTCAATTTTTATTTTCTTTTGTGAATTTTTCAGATGATCGTTGGGTGAAGGCTAAAATTCTAAAGAATACATGGATAAAGAATGGTGAGTTTTTAATATTTTAATTAGTTAGTAATACGTATAATTCATACTTACCTGTTAGTCGTCGGGGAAGAAACCGTGGGGGAAGATGTCGTGGATGAGATCTGAAGTTGTTAGTAATTTAGCTAAAATGCGGATGATGTTTTTAGTTTGAAGTAGTGGCCAAAGCAATTGAAGTGCTTTAATGGTGGTTAGTTCTTCAGTGCCAACTGCAAATTCATAAGGTGTGTTTTGGATTAGATTATATAATTTGTGATTGAATTTAGTGTTATGGATGAATTCTAAAATGGGGATTTCTATAGGTTGTACAAACTCGTGTGGGATAAGGAAGGGTCGGGATTCTTCTGCGTTGAAGGTCTTGGTGATGGGACAAAAAATATACATTTGGGTTATGGGATCATAATTTCGAAGAATACCATGAAGGTTAGTATCTTTAATGCAATATGTGAAGTTAAGAAAGAATGGTGAGGTGTATTTGGAATTGATGAATTGAAAACGATGGTGTGGTTGTCTGGAGGGAGTGTGTAGGTCGAAGTGATTTTGGATAAAACGATAATAAGTATATGTGTGTGTTTGTTTAGTGCGCAACATAATATCGTGTGAGCAGTGCAAATCTCTTTCATGTGGTGCAAGGAAATGAAAGGTTAGTGAAAATATTTGGAAGCGTTCTTTAAAACTTTCGTAGGCTTGTGTGTCTGTTAGTGCTTCTGAAATAATGTGGTCAAACTTGCGATCGAAGATATTTAGTGTAAATACATATGGTGTCTTAATGAAAAATTGCTCGGTGATTTGTGGGTTAGCGAAGCGATCGTCGTCTAAGAATTGATCTTGGTTAGTTCTGATGATGTTATGATCGTAATATTCTAGTGTATATTCATTTGCTCGGGGTGCAGTGTGTGTTTTTAGTGATTTTTTATATCCAATGTAAGTAAATTGTCTAGATGTTAGTGGTGTAGTGAGTCGATATAGCATGTCCTTATTTCGTTCTATATCGATGTGAGTGCTAGATAAAGGTAAGCAAAGGGGATTAGTAAAATGATAATATGAGGTCCAAGGAAGGGTAGGCATTAAAACGTGTTCGTCTACAAAGTTACGTGTCTCGTTAGTGTCGTGAGGGGTGTTTAAGGTGTATTGTGGAAATGAGGGTAAGGTGATAGCTAAAAATTCTTTTGTGTTAGTGTGTTTTGGATGGTTGATATATTCACGGGCTGTTCCTGGTTTCGCTGGGAAAGGATGGTTGGGGAACTTTCTTTTAAAAGTGCGGTAAGCTCTATTAGTGCTGAGTGAAGATTCAGTAGATGTGGATGATGGTGCTAATGATTCAGTATAAATTGAAGAGGCTGTAGGGGTAGGAGGGTTGGATGAATCTATTGTGGATGAGATTTGGTTTATGGTTGGGATGTCAAGGTGATAGGGTTGTTGTTGTAGGGTAATGAAATTATCTAGTTCTGGGGAGATTCGGGGGGTATCTGGAGAATGAGATGATTGGTCTGAGTGAAGTGAGGAGTAGGTTGGAGTGACTTGGGAAGCATAAGAGGGTGTAGAATTGGTTGGGTCAGGGTTATTTGGTAATATGGGTTGAAAAGGGGGTTGGGAAAAAATTGAGGGGTTGGTGGGAAAATTATTGGATGGAGATGGTTCAGAGTCGGCAAATTCATCGGGGGTTTCAATATTCGGGTTATTGAGTTGTGATGTGGAGTATAAAACTGAGATGTGTGAATTAGTATCGGAATTCATGCCTGATGTTACATTACTGGTTGGGAAATCGGGTGGCGGGAAAGCAAAAAGTGGTATTATTGTAATGGGAGTAGTGAGGTTGGTTGGGTGGGAATTTGAACGGTGTAGGGATCCAAGTTGTCGGCTCATCGTGGGCTAAAAAAATTATTATTTTGAGACTGAAAAGCGGTGGTATGGGGTTGTTCTATAATTTGTTCATAAGTATTTTCATCTTGTGAGTGGTGTGGCATTATATGTTGGATGGGACTTTGTGATATGGTTGGTCTAAAGTTTTGATTATGTGTTATGGCTAAATTTCGAAAATTACGTGGGACTAGGGATAATGGATGGTTATGTGGTAGGGGTGGTAACTGTGGTGCTGTTGGTGTTGTGTCTACATTGTTATGTTCTTCGTCGTATGTGTTCTGTCTTGTTGCTATTTTTGTGTTATATTCTTTTATTTGTGCGTCTAAAAGAATTTTGTTTATAGATGTAGAAAAGATTCCAAAAAATCCTGCAAATAGTATGCGTGCTACACTTGCTTGTCTATTGACTTGTGTGTGTATAGCACATGTGTTATAGATTCCTTTTAAGAGTGAAAAAAGAAATCCAATAAAGTTAAACATTGCGTATTAAATAGTCAGTTTTTCTAAGATGTAGTAGGGCCATCCTAGAAAATCAAGAATTTCATTCTTGAGTGTAACAAAGCTAAAAATATTGATAGGTGATATATCTTGGGGACGGTATTTTTCACCGTTTAGATATATATATAATCTTTAATGTCTTTAAAATATCCGCTATAGTCTTGCGTATAGATGTCAGCAAATCCTGCGGTTTCGGCAAGTTTGCGTAAGTTTTGGTCAATTGATTGTCTTTGTATTGTGTCCATTTGTGTTAATAATTCTTGGAATTGTTGTGTTCTAATGTGATGTTGAATATCTGATTTTGAGTATATTCCTATTGATTGTAAGTCTATATTTGGGTTTCGAGCGATAGCGCGAATGCTTTCTGGTGAAAATTTTTTGAGTGATTGCATTAATGTGGGATATGGGGTGAGAAGCTAATATTTATCTTCATCAGGGTTTAGTTGTACTACGTTGTGGCTATTTTCTGATCCACATGGGACTGCGGTATCCCAGAAATAGGTTCTTCGTGAAAGTGTGTCAACGAAATGTGTTTTATTCTTATAAAAGATAGGGATTCTTTTATAGCATCGTTTATCTTCAAAAACGTATAGTGGTGATACTTTTTTAGTACAAGTATAAAACCATAAGATGTTTCCTTCATAGTCTAAATTTTTTGATCTATTTCCTGATAGTAAATATCCTGCGTAGGGTATTTTTAATACTGCTAGTGCAAGTGATTGTAATATTTGTGTTCTTTCTAATTCGCATAGTTGGTGTAGTGTTTCTAATTCGGAGAGTGACATTTCTTGAAAAATTCGGCTAATCGTGTAGTCTAGTTTCATATCTAAGTGAATATCATAGTGGATATTACCAAAATATGTACTATTCATTAGTGATAGTTCTTGTAAACGTGTGCTCTGATCGTCTTGGGGCTTTAAATGTCCACCAGGTTGACCTGTATTCTTTTGAAAATGAACTGGTATGTATGATGTTCCTTCATTTGGAGGATGACTTGTGGCGTATGGGTCAACTTTTAGTTTTCCAGTGGTCATGTCGAATCCATTTTCGTATTCAACTAATATTTCAGAGTATTGTGTTTTGTGAAGTGGGTTTCTGTATTTACATGCAAGTTCTGTTTCTTGATATATTTGAAAACGTGTTAATTTATTTTCTATATTATGAATGTTTCTAAAATTAGAACTTATTTTTCGTAATGGATTTACTTGTTCATATGGTATTGATTGTATAAAATATTTTTCGTGAAATTTTATCATACGAGCGTGTATTTTTGCTACTTGAAATGTTGTACATGTGTCTTCAGGGAACCAAACAATTGTTGCTTGTGTTCTTGTTGTAGGGTCGCAATAACCTTGGTCGTTTTTACAAGGTAATCTAATTCCTTGATAGATCATTGTGTTGTCTGATAAATCTCGTGTGAGTTGTATTTTTTCGAGTTGTATTTTCCAATCGAAAAACATGATCTCTTGGTATCCTTTGTTTTTTGTGTCTGCTTTGCAGTTTGATGGGTCATTTATACCAATGTGTGGTATCCAGTGTTTATCGTGTATATCATAAGTTAATCGTCCGTGTGCGCCGTTATATGGGTACTTTTCATCTAGTTTTATATTTCCTTGATATCTTTCAAGTTCTGCTTGATGTACAGAATCCGAAAAACTTGGAAATATACTAACTTTCTATCTGTGTTTTTATTTTTTGTGATGTTTAGTCGGAGTAACTCGTTTTTACAATCTTCGGGATTGAGATGTAAAAGTCGTTCTATATTACTCTGGTAGAATGATTCATGGTCAAGTCGGTTTTTATTTCCGTTTGAGACTTGTGAACAATGTACTTTCTTTTCAGAAAATGTTGCTGTGAATTTATATCCTATAACTGTAGTTGCTCGGGCTTTTGAATAAAGTGTTGCTATTACATTTGTAGTTTCTATGGCTTGGGGTTCTGTTTCGCATTGTGATACTTGATTTATTGCATACTTGTGTAGTGTTTTTTGTTCGTTTTCTTCACAATCGTAATGTGTTACTAATAAATATTGGGGTCCTGTGCGGGGAGAAGGGTTTATGTTTTGATTTGAGATTACTAGAAAAAGGAGTTGGAGAAAAATTAATAATTTTAGAATATACATGTGTATGATAATCCTGAGTATGGGTTATAAAATGTGATGTAACCAATTGTCTTTTTGGTATATCTGTCGTATTTATATATTACTTCAGTGGTTATAAATGGTGGTGGTAGTGATTGAGCTGTTATGTTTGGTGGGTTTAATGGGTAGGGATGTTGAGTAATGTTGTTTAATTTAACTGTGATTTCAAACTTTAATTGTAAACTGTTTTGTTGGAGTATTTGGATATTGTGATCACGGATATCGTCGTGAATGTCTTGCCGGTATTGTAATCTATTAAGTGCCCAGTTGGGAAGGCGATTACTTTCTAGATGTTGTCCAAATAATGGTGGAGGGGCTGTAAATGTATTCCAATCTAGTCTTAAAGGGATATTTGTTGATGATTGTTCTCGATATCTGACGTCGAGATTATTTGGAAAATTTAAGTTAAAAGGTGGTGGTGAAATCTGGCTTATTGATGGTGTTGATGGTAGTGATAATGTTTCTGGTAGTGATGAGGATGTTGTTGTATCCGTAGAAATATCTATTGGATCATTGACTAAATTTAGTTCACCTTGTGTAAATGAATGTGTTGTCCAATATGGTAGTCGTGATGCCTGGTTTGGGGGGTTAAAAGGATTTTCACGTATTTGTTCAGATGTTGGGGTTGAACCTAAGTAATCTGATGGTAGGCTTGAGGTGCTACGTTGTGAAAGAAGCGTAGGGGTTTCTGGTAATGGGGTTTTCTGGAGTGTTTTGTGATGGGGATTGAGGTATATCAAAATGAACTCGGGGAGTTTGAAAATTCCTGTTTCGTCGAGGATGTATAATTTGTCTATTTATTTCGACTGTATTTTGGTTTTGACTAGGATTTCTTATTCTACTTAATTCTTGTGGTAGTGTTGGGTATAAGTTATATGTTGGTTCGCTTAGAGGTGCTTGTCGTTGAACTGGTTCTAGTGGTTCTGATAAACGAGCGTGTCGTTCTTCAAAAGTGTATGGGTTATCTTGAAAGGAAATTCGTGTAGATGTTTGAGGATTATTGGTAGTTGAAGGTGTTGTTGGGTTATCTTGGGATGATGTCGGTGAAGACTGACTTGGTGACTTTTGGGTAGCAATTTTTGATAGCTTTTTGGTCTATTCTTTTAGTGAAAAAGTTAATGTTTATTAAAGTATTCTTCTAAGAAAAGAATTAGGAGGATTGTTGCTAGAGCGAATGTGATGATTGCTTTCTTTATACATTTGCATATGGTCAAAATGAGGGATGATAGAAATGTTATGAAAATTACAAATAGTAGAAAAATATCAGTTCTACTGAAAATAGTTCGTATCATTTAGACAAGTTGTATAAATCGTACCTGTGGATATAATCAAGGGTTTTTGAAAGTTGGAGAAATAGTTCGAATATAGTGTAGAAATTTAAAAAAAATATTACAAAAAATGATTAAGATTATTAGAAAAGATTCAATGATATCAAAAAGAAATATTATGAAAGTTTCAAGTATCGTAAAAAATTGTTTGAGGTTTATGATAATTTTAGTGACTGTTTGATAGAAGAGCATTTAAGAAATGACTTCGTGATCGAATATTTTTTGTTGTTTGGGGCAATTTTCAAGTGTGGTCGGATTATTTATTAGTTTTTTGACAAGTGGGTTGAGTTTTGTAAAAAATTGTTGGGGGCAATTTTTATGGTGATCGGGAGGTCTTCTTTGTCTTTATTTTCATTTGTCAAATGATCTGGGGTATTTTTGAGATTTTTATACTTTAGGCTAAATAAAATGGTCGTTCTTTTACTTTAGGCTAATTTAACATATTTGTTTGGGGGATATTTGAGGTCTGAGTTGGGGAAATATTGTTGATCTTTGGTTTATTAGATAAGGGAGGGTTTTGATATTATGGTGATATTTGTTTTAGTTGTCAAGTTGGAGTGGTTTGCTTATTTTTGACCTGGAGGTCGTAGAGTTATAGTTATAGATATGCCTGGAGTTTAATATTTTTCGTCTAGTTGGTTTGTGTTAGAGTTATAGAAGGTGACGGATTGGATGAATCCTATTGGCTAATTTTGAACTAGAATCGCTGCGTGTTTGTCAGCATGTTATTTTGAAAAATGGAAGTGTAATATGTTTCAGAGGTGCAAAGATTATTAAATGTAGAATTAAAGTTGTTTTTGAAATTCAACTTTCTTTAATATTTTAGATTGTGGGATGAATAATTTATAATTTTTACGTGGTTGATTTCTAAGTCGTGAAGACTCTCTATGTTCTGATTTGTCGATTTGTTCTTGGGGTATTATTTGTTCTGTCATTTTTCTATTTTTTCTTTCTTTTTGAGATGTATTTTGATCTAGATTTTTTGCATTGTTTTTTGTGGTGGTTGATTTTGTTATTTGGTTTTTGAGGTGAAAATCTTTTTGTTCCTTCGTTGTATTTTCCGTATGTGGGTCATTTTGAATAACTTGTAAACCTGTAAAAGAATATAATTGAGTTAGTTCGCGGAGTGCGTATTCTTTTGGATAATAAGGTAATAGGTTATTTCGGTGTTGAACGATTTCTTTTTTGTCTGAGTCGGTAATTTTATATGTGACATCAGTGGGTTTTGCAATTATTTGGTATGGTCCTTTACGAAGGGGTTGTAATTTTTTTGAAATTCCTTTTTGAGTTTTAAAATTGGGTATTAAAACAAATGTTTCATTTTTTAAATCGGAGGCTGGTGTAAAGCGTGAATTTATTTGTTCATTAATATTTTGCCTTTGTAACAACTTTTTTGTTACTTTTTGATAAATTTCATTGTGTTTTTTATCTCTGTTTAAAATCCATTCGGTGTGTGTACCGGAGGCTAGTTTAAGAATTTGTGGGTGATGAAAATGATCTTCATCGTGTGTATGTAATGGTAGGTTATAACAAATTGAGTCTTTATTTGGTTGACAATAACCTTGTGCGTTTTTATGAGAGTTTGCTGTAAACATTATTGGTTTGCGTGGCTTTTGGTTAAAAACCATTTCAAATGGTGACATTCCTAAAGTTGTCGTGATTTGTGAATTATATGCTAAGGGAAATAGTTTTACATTTGCTGACCATTCGGTATATCTTGTATCATTGCCATTGATGATACATCTGAGATATTCTTGTAATGAACGGTTCATACCTTCGACTAAGCCGTTTGTCCAAGGTGCGTGAGATGTACGTGGTTTGTGTTTAATGTTATATAAATGACATAGTGTGATGATTTCATTATTTATGAATTCTGTACCGTTGTCTGTAACTAAAATTTCTGGTAGTCCGAATTTTGCTATCCAGTGTTCATAAAGCGTTGTGTAAGCATAATAAGCGTTAAAATGTGGTACTGGGTTAAGTGCTACATAATGTGTAAATGCGTCAACAATTACCATAATGTAGGAGTTTCCTTCGGATGAGGGTGAAATTGGTCCTTTAGTATCAAATGAGATACGATGATTAAAGTACAAACTTTGTCCTTTAAAATCTTGTTTTTGTGCTATTTGTTTTTGATTTGGGTAAAGTTTATTCAGTTGACATACTATACAGTCATTGCATAGTACTTTTATCCAAATTGGTGCATTTGGGAAATAAAAGTTTTGTATAAAATTTGAATATGTTTTCTCTGATCCAGAGTGTCCTTTAATATTTTGTGTATGTGAAATATTAAAAGCTATGAGAATCATACTTAAAGGGAGACAGGGAACTGTAGATTCATTTAGTTTGTATTCTAGAAGGTCTGTCTTTTCGTTAATTGTTGTATTATTGAATTTTCGAAAATATCGGAGGAGTGTTTTGTTTCCTAGAATAGTTGAATCTGCTTTGATAGGTTTAGTTTTATATTTGTGCCATGATTTCAGTTGTCGAATTACTGGGTCAAGGTTTTGATATTGTTTCAGTGTTGAAATTGTAATTGTTTCTGTTGGGGGGAGAAAAATGTTTTCAATTTCTAATTTAGATAAGGGTATTGTATCAAGTGGGTCATGGAGGTCAAAAACTTGATTTATTGTGTATTTTGAATCGTTTGTTTGTGGTCCTGATAAGTTTATTTTATCAGTTAAATTTTCTTTTTCAATTAGTGGAAAATGGTCTTTTTAGGCGGGTGTTGTTTTATTCTTTTTTGTTGGGTGTTATTTTTTATCCATTGTGAATATGGGATTGGTTTAAAAGTTGATGTTCCAAGTAGATCAACTTCATAGTGATTATTTTGACAATCTAAATAAAGTGGGAAGTGTTGTAGATTGTTTATCTGTGATTGTTCAACGTCAGTTTTTACTGCATATTTGCATTCTAGTCGGGGTGATGTTTCGTTTTTTGCAAGGTAGAATTTTATATTTTTGGGTATTTCAACTGTGGTTTTACGTGTAAGTAATTCAGGTGGTGTATTTCGACTTAATGTGTCTGGTAATGCAAGATTTTTTTCTGCGGTCCAAACTATATGTAAGTTTGGGAATTTCATTAAAATTAATTGAAATCTATAAACTCGCTGGTTTGGATTACACTTTTGTGTAAAAAGAAAGATGATTGGTTTATGGTCTGTGAATAGAACTGTGGGATGTTTTGATCCAAGTATCAGAAATTCATATTCTGTTAGTGTATATATTATGGCTGTACATTCTCTCATTAGAGTTGAGAGTCGTAGCTCTGCTTGAGTGAATAATCGAGAATTTGCTGATATGAGGTTCATTTTATTTGTACCATTATGTGATTGTAATAATGCTGCGCCGATGCCAAAGTTCGAAGCATCGCACATTGCATAAAATGGTTGATTTGAGTCTGGAATTGTGTTTGAAATTTGTTCAGTTAGAAGTTTTTTAATTTCATCAAATCGTGCTTGATGTTCTGTATTCCATTCAAAATTATTTTGTTGTCTAAGTATATTATAGAATGGTCGTAGATATAATTGCATTTTATAAACATATTTGCTTAAAAAGTTTAACATTCCAAGGAATTCTTGGATTTTCTTTTTATTTGTTGGTGGTGGGAGTTTTTGAATAGCGTCTATACGTGATTTCAATGGAGTGATTGTTTTTCTTTCTATATTATGTCCTAAGAATTTAACTCTTGTCAAAAAGAAGTGTGATTTATCGGGGGCGGCCTTCAGATTTTCGTTCTGAAGTATTTGGTGATATTGTTCTAAAACATTGAACATTTCCTCTTTTGTCTGTGATTGCATAAAAACATCGTCTAAATAGGTGATTGCGTTTTTCTTGAGTATTAGTGGTCGAAAAATTTTGCTCATAAAAGCTGAAAATGCTGCTGGTCCTATGGATATTCCATAGAATAAGCGGTTGAATTCGTATTGTTGGTTTCCAATAACAAATTGTGTTAAACGTCGTGATTGTTCATCTAATGGCATTTGATTGTATGCACTATTCATATCTGCGGTTGTAAAATATTTTCCTTTTATTTTTGTTAAAATAACTTGTATTGGTTCAATAGGCCAATTACACTTTGATTCATCTATGAGTGAGTTGAGGTATCTAGCATCGAGAACAATTTTTAATGATTCTCCTTTGGCTAGAATGATAACAGGGTTGATAAATGTGTTGCCTTTTGGTTGTTCTTCTTTGTTTACTGGTGATATAATGTTGTATTGTTCTAAAATGTCGAGTAATCTGTTCACTTTATCGTGTAAGTGAATTGGTACTTTACTTGCTCTTTGTTTTTTGAAAACTGCGTCTGGTTTTAATGGGAGATGTAGTGATGAGCTGATTTTGCCAACATCAAATTTGGATGTTGCATAGACTGGTGAATATTTAATTAGCTGTTTGGCTAGTTTTTCAAATTCGTCTTGTGTTATTTGTGAATGTTGGAAATTAAACATTGTTAAAAATTTCTGTTGATTCTCTGTGTAGTTACTTATGTTGAATGTAGGTTTGAAATATGGGGTTTTTGTGAAATAATCCGTATTTCTGTTTTCGTTACTTATTATATTATTTATAGATAATTCTTCATTAAGGATTGTGGATTGGCAAATATCTAGTAATTGGAGAATATTATTTACACGATATGCTTTTTCGTGTATTGGTGATATTGTAGCGTTGGTTTCGCAATAGCCTAAAAGTCCTAAAGGTAATGTTACTTGGTAAGGTGTATTGTTGTATACATGTAAGGAAATAATATCTGAATTCGAGTTTTTCAAATATTTTTTTGATGAGATTGTGATTTTGAAAAACTTATGAATAGGTTTGAATTCAAAATCTGACATATAAAATTTTTGTTTGTTTTGTTTTTTATCATATTGGTGAACTTGTTTGATTGAAAAATTATAGATGTTTCCTGATAGTGGTTTCAGGTGTTTTCTTTGTTGGTTATATATTGGATAAAATTTTGAAAAGAATGGTGGTTGTTTATTTAATCTTTGAAAAAATGTTAGGGATGTGTCTTTTGTTTTTGTATATTTATCTTTGATTAATATTTTACTATTCAAGATGTTGATTGTTGGTATATATTTAGAGATAAATGGTATTCCAATGATATTGTGTTTAATATCAGTGATATGGAATATTTGTTTAAATGGTTTGGTTAAAATTTTGTTTTGCTCCATTGTTCTTGTGGGGAGAAGAAATAATTGAATTTTTCCGTAGTTTATTAATGTTGATCCTTGTGCTGTTGCTAGTTTGCTGGAGGTTTCAAGAGGTGTTAGCTTTGGGTGTAAGGTTTTTATTTCATTCCATGTGGGAATGTTTATTATATTTGATTCTGCTCCTGAATCAATTGAAAAATCAATTTCAAGATCTGGTGGTTGAAATTCTTTGCTTCTTGGACTTTCTAAAAGAAATGGTATTGTCCAAATTTTTCCTTTGGGTTGTTCTTTTTGTATGTTTTGATAGATGTGATTTGTATTCAAGCATTTTGTTTTTTCGTTCTCATTGGGTTGATTTGTAGTGTTAATTTCATTAGTTTTTTGTGTCGTCGGTGTGGAATGGATGGGTTCAATATAAAAATTGTGAAGGAGTTCTGATTGATTCTCATATATGTGTGATGAAAAAGGTTGTTCATATATAACAGGTTCATAGTCATTTTCGACTTTTATCATATTGATGGAGAGAGTGTTTTCTGCATCGCTTTCTGAATCTGATGATCCACAGTTTATTTGATTGAGTTGTAACGTATCAGTTACTGTGTCATCAATACCTGGAGGGTCTGATGTTGTTTCTGGATTAGATTGTACTTGATTAATATGTCTTTGATGTTTAGGTGTACTACTTCTGTGGCGATTATTAGAATTATTATAGTTATTATTATTCCGGTGTGGTGATTGGGAATAATTTCTATAACGATTATTATAACTTGAGTGTCGATTTTGTGAATTTTTTCGCGATCTATTTTGGTAATTATTGTTTGGTCTGTTATAGTTCGATCTATTATATGAATTATTCCTTGATTGATTGTTCGGGTAATTCTGGTTTCGGTTGTTTGAATAACTTCTATTCCGATTATTGGAGTAGTTTCTATTTCTATTGTATGATGAGTTTCGTGATTGATTGTTTGGATAGTAATTATTTCTTGATTGGGAATTAGATCTAGAAACAAATCGTTGTGTATTTGAATTTGATCTGGAATAGTTATTTCGACTATTTGGTCTATTGTAGTGATTTTGTGATGAATTTTGCGTGTTTCTTCGTTCTGGTGATCTTCCTCTATAACTTGAGTTACATGGTGATTGATTTCTTGTATAATTTGTATTGTTCGGGAGTGGTTTTCCTGAATTGTTGTTGCTGTAGACAGTTTTGTTCGGTAGATTTTGATCTTTTTTCATGTATTGATAGAATGATTTATTTGGTTCTTTATATTTTTGAGGTTTATTTTGATTGTCTTGCTGTTTTTGTCTACATTCAGAAATACTATGTCCGTATCGTCGGCAATAATTACACCATTTTTTGAAAGATGGTTTGCCTTTAAAGTTTGGGTGTTTTTCGTAAATATTGAGTATTTCAGTGATTTTTTCAACGAGGTCTGTATCTGATTCCTGTATATTGTTTATATTTATGGAAGCTGTTTCAATTCTGTTAACGTATTGTAATTTCAGATTTTCCGTTTCTTCGAGTTTCATTGTGATTTCTGCTTGTTCTAGTTTGTCTACTAGTTTTCGAAAATCTAAATCGGGTTCTCGAATTGAAGAAGGATGGGATGCTCTCTTTTTTATTGCTATTTTTCTTAATTGCGGTGTTAAGGTCATCATTAAGATTTCTGTCATCTTTGTGATTTTATAGTCGTGTGTATTTAATGAATATGATTTTCGAACTAGTGTTTCGATGAGTACTGCTAATTGCTTGATGGTTTCGTTTGGTAATCTGCGAATTTCATTACATAAAACTCTTTGTTGTTGTTTGTTTCTTTCGGAGTCAAACATTTTTGAAAATTCTTGTGTAAACCTTTTCCAATTTGATTTTATTTCTATAGGCAATACTGAAAACCATTTTTGGGCTGCGCCATCTAAAGTTGTTTGTATCAACGCTGTGCGTCGATGTATCCAGTTTTGATGTAGTGGCGTATTAATTGGTTCGGGTCCTATATTTGAAATTAAATTGCTGTTACTGCATTTAAATAGTCTTCTACAGAATATTCAGGGTCTGTTCCTGTGAATACCATTAAAGGTTTATTTGATGTTATTGATAATCCACCCATAAGGTATGGATTCATTGTCATTTGTAATGATTCTGCTGCATTTGGCATTTGAGAAAAATTTGAAAGTTGATTTCTTGTTATTTCGTGTTGTTGAAGATAATATGGGAGTGGTATTTCATTTTGCATTTGTGTTGGTTGGTACGAGTTTGCAATCATTGGGTTTTGTTGCTGAATTGGTTGAAAAGATTGTGTATTAATTGGGTTTTGTTGCTGAATTGGTTGTTGATTTTGTGTATCTATTGGTTGTGGAGAAAAAATTCTATGATATGTATGTGGTTTCTGTATTCCTTGTCCACGATATTCTTGATTATAGGGTGCAAATATATCTGGTTGTAAGAAATCATCATCTGAGGATAAGTAATCCATTTGATAAGATGTTTGTTTTTTATTTTTATTTTGTTGAAAAAATGGATAGTTTTCACTACGATCCAGTGGAGGATGTAAATTTGTTTGGAAATTTACTGAATTAGGTGGTGCCATTGAGTTATCCCAGTTTCGAGATCTTGTATTATTACTAAAATTTTTTCGTGGTTGATAATTTGTTTTTGATGGGTGTGTGTAATTATAATTATGGTCTGCAAAATTGTTTCTAGTGAACGTTTTGCGTGTTTTTGGCGGTATTGTCATGGGTCTGTATGTTTGGAAATCCATGTGTGAATATTTTGGGGCAACCGAAGGTTTAACGGTTGATTGTAAGGTTACCTGTGTTTGTGAAGGGTTTGTATTTCTTGGTGTTGTTAAGTTGGGACGTATTGGTGAAATACTTTGTTGTGTAGTTGTTGTGTGTACGATTTCTTCATTTATGAAGTGTGATGGTGTCTGGATATCTTGTTGAGTAAGATTCCTAGTTCCATTGAGGTTTTCATTGTGTATGACTGTAGAGTTTAAACTATTATTTTGCATATCGGTAAAAATGTATTATAGTTTAATGGTGTTGCATCAATGGTTAATGGTATTACTCTTACATAATCTCTTACATAAGATATCGTACTTATTGCTTGACTTGAGATTGATTGTGGGAAGTTTATGAATGCGGGATGAGACCATTCGGGGTCCCAAACATAGTCTGATTGTTCTGTGATGGCAGTATCATCGTTTGAGTTTTGGGGTCTAAAATTTTTTCTTGCTTGTGAAATTAAATCAATATTATGTGTGAAATAATCTATTATGAACCATGCCAAAATTTTTTGTAAGTCGTGTTTTGTATGTTGGGAAACTTCATCTTTCGTGAAATTTTCTTTAATTATATTTAGAAAACTAGAGAGTAGTGTGATTTCATGTCGTACTCTTATATGTTTAGATGTTTCTGTCGGTGACACATTTGGTATCTGGATTTCGTTTTCTAATATCGATATATAACTATATATTATCGCAAAAACTTCATTGGAGAATATGGAGTTTGCTCTTTGTGAGTTATGATATTGGATGCTTTTTATATATTCTGAGAATACTTTTGAAAATTCTAAATCAAGGTCGTCTGTTTGAATTATATATTTATTGTGATTCTGATTTGGTGAGTTGAATTCTATGGAGTAGATTCCGTATTGTTGTGTTAGGTTACATATATCTTTTAGATAGTGATCGATAATTTGTCTTTTGATTTTTACATCTGGGAACTCTGTTTTACATGGACTGATTCCGGGTTCAAACAAATTTAAGAGTAAATTTTTGCAAAATATATGCTGTCCTCTATCAGTGGTTGCATCTACGATAAAGGGGAAGATATCATCATCATCTGGACTTTCTTCACCTGGGGTGTGCGTTGAGCTCATTTTTTTGTTCGATGACTGTTAATATGTAATTATCAATGTGTCTAATTGGTTGATTCCAATTGTATAAATGTACTGGTTTGTGTTTATACTGCTTTTTTTATTCTTCTTTTTCCTCTTTTTGATGAATTTGAAGTTGTTTCTGAGTCAGAGAAATATAATTGATGGTGAATTGGGCAATTTTTATCTATTGATTCTTTTAGTTTATAAAGTTCGTCTAAACTGTTGGCTTTTGATTCTGAAAATGCGTTTCGATTTTTTGAAAATCTTTTTCGTGTTATTTGTCTTTGTTTAGTTATTATTTTTCTCTTTAATGTTTGTCGTTTTGTTCTAATGTATCCAACTGTTTGTGTATGAGGTGTGATTACAAGGTCGTATTTTTTGTTATCTATTTCACAATTGTGTAAAACGATTGTTTGTTTATTTCCTAGGTTTTTAAATGACATAAGGTTTAGGATGACGGGTGCAAAAGGTTGTTAAATGATTTCTATTTGCTTAAACTGTTAGTCCTTACGATTTTTTTTGTTAGCCTAACCTGGGTCTATTTGTTCAGGGTTGGGGAGAAAAGTATATCAATTCCGAAGAATGATTTTATACTTTCTCGTGGCTAGTATAAGCTAAGGTGTTAACTTACTTAATCTTACTTAAGGGTAGTGATTGTGTTCAGGGTTGGAGAATAGTAAATCGATCCACAAGGTTCAGGTATAATTAGAACGCGAGTAGTTCGTTAGATACTATTTTAAACTTACTAAGTCTAAGATTTATCCTGGGTCTGGTAAGAGGGGGGATCAAGTGAAGGATGAATAACCGAAGTTCTTCACTGTTTATCCTAATTTGAATGATTAGTTTTGTTCAAAAATTTCTATTAGTCCTGGGTTTTTAGAAAGGGTTGGATAGTGAATCGACGTTTGAGGTCGTTAGACACTAGTTAAGTGGGTGGGGGAGAACAAAGTTGTTCTTTTTGATCCAAGGATAGGCCTTGATGATCAAGTTTTAAATTTAATTAAATAGAAAATGATTTAAGATCCAAGGATAAGCCTTGATGATCTGATTTTAATATTAAGTGAATTTAAGTTTAAAATGATTTAAATTTGTGTAAAGAAAAGATTTAGTGTTTTTATGATATTAGTGAGCTTATGAATGCTGTTATGTTTAGGTGATGAAGCTGGAACAACAGGATGATTTATAATTACTAACCATTTATTGTCATGCTACTAATTTTTATTTTGATTTTTCAATAAATATTTTTCAAACATGTTTTGTATATTACTGCAGAATTTAGGAAAACGATCTGAGATCTTTTTATCAATCGTTATTGTATATTAATAATTTTGTTTAGCGCCTGAAATGATTTTGAAGATTGACTTCAAAATTTTATGTTTGCAAATGAAAATCTAAATTCATTGCTAGTAGTATTCTAAATACAAAAGTTTGTTCTGGCTTTTGCCGAACTATCATATAACTATATGGTAAGTTTCTGCTTTGTCGTATGTCGTCTCTGGTTCGAGGTCTTCTTCCAATTCCGGGTAGTTCTGTTATCGTTCGGAATATTGGCTCTGATCTATTGAGTCGTAGAGACATTTCGATTAAATTATTGTCGTATAACATTTTGTAAATGTTTTGTCTAAATTCTAATCTATTATTGGTTAATTCTAAGCTATTAAGGTCTTGTTCGAGACTTATGGTCGCACCAGATGAGTTAAGACCGATGGGTATAACTCATAGAGTAATTTCGGATAGGGTACACCGTCTGCTCGTCACGCTATCTTATTTTCGGCCGGATAGATTCGTGCAACTTCTTAGTCTAATACCGATCCTAATCTTACTCTTATACTATCTAGTTTCAGGTTGTTTAACTAGTCTCTGCTAGGCTCAATAGATCTAGGGTATACTGGTTTATTGCGGTTGCTGAAGTCTTCTTGGAGAGTCAACTAATTTCTAAGTTAAATTCAAATCTCTCTGGTGCTGAAATTACAAGTAATTCCAGCACTTACAAATAAGTGGGTTGTTAGTTGTATGGATCATGATTGGTTAATATTAAATACTTTACAGTGGTAAAATATCTAATTTATCCAATCATAAAATGTAGTTTAGATCAGGTTCCAATATCAAAAAGCAATATGAAAGAGCAAACCTTTAAGTGTGGTCCGACGGTCGAATCTTTGAGGGGAATTTCTATTACCTATTCCCCTAGATCCGTTTTTTGCTACCTTTTCCAATATACAGTTTTTTCTCAAATGACACTAATACACAGGATGTTTTTGTCTAATGAGTCAGGCCGTAAAATAAATCTGTAAGATTAACTAATTTTACTAGCAGTATATCTTCGTTTCTTGAACCTATTTTGGGATGCCTTACTTCCGTTCATAAGGATTACAAAGTTATGATATGTAGTATCCTGACAAACTAACTTAGTCAAAAAAAGACAAAAAGTAAAACAGCCTAAATTTAAATAGGGACCAACTTGGTGCACTTTTTTCGACTGCTGCAACTTATTAATCGTACCAAGTAAATGACTCTAAGAAAAACGTCCCTTTCGCTCCTTTTTTTGAATAGAAACTTAGGGGGAAAATCCCGGTCAGTTTTTAACAATCTAAACGTCTGCATTGAAACTGATGTCAGACAAAACAAAAGAGGATCTAGCAATTTTGCTTGAGCTTGCAAACTGGTTGCAATCTGATTTATATTTCTTTTCTAGACTTTCATATGTTTATAAATAGAGATTAACTTTTGTAGGAGTTACATTGTGAAAAACAAGACTGGTCGTATATCAGGGCGAAGCCCTGAATGTTCCGACAGCACTTTAACGTCAAATTTAATTTTTGGCGAAAAAAAATTTGCTTGAACATCGACAATATAATCATATCAAAATTTTTTTTTATATTTCTTTTCCTAAGTCTTTAATTAGACCCACTGACGACTCAAGAGGCCTTAGTGACCCAAAGGACCCCCTGGCAATCCAATGGGCCCTTCTAGGTACTTTTCAACGACATTCATTTTGAGACGACCGATATTAGATTTATTCTAAATAAATTTTTGATGTCAATATAGACAGATATAGAGGCGAAAAAGTTACAAAATTACTTTTAACTCAGTCTCTCAAAAAGTGTCTAAAACATCGAACGTCCTTCAGGCCAAAAATTGCGTGTTTCTTACAATGCTTCGCTAAAACTTAAGGTTTTTTGGTCTCCAAGATAAACTTTGAAAATGAAATTCAGTACCAAAATGAGGTCTTTTAGAAATTATTGGCAAATTAAACTGAATGAAAATTAAGCTCCCCAACATTCCCAACACATCCCAGTTTCTCACTTTGGCATGAGTTTAAAAACGAAAGCAACAAAACTGATTGTTTATTGTTTCAGTATTCTTAGTTCAATATGCGACCATGATTAATCGAATTTCTCGGCGTGTTCCATTATTTGCTCATAGATTGGGTCAGTTTTCTCTATATCAGCTGCCATTTGAGGATTATCCTCCGCTACTTTCTTCATATCAACTTCCCGCTCTTTTCCGTCTTCGAATCCAGTGGATTGATTTGCCCGGCTGAAGAAGCCAAAAGGAATGTCGGCTGCCCTGGACAGGAAAGATACGTCCCAGCTGGGGTCAAACGTCTCGTAGGATTTCCAGGAAAGCATGTCTTCTGAGAACTCCGCGCCCATCAATTCGCAGATTTGCTTGACGACTTTTACTGAACCTTCTTTTGTACTGAGAGCCTTTCCTGAAATTCCGTCGTTTTTTTAAAAAAAAAAGAAATTAATAACTTCTTTTCTGGGACCTCAAGTTATTTTAATTAAAAGAGCCATCAGTGTAAAAAAAAAACAGTTGTTTTTTTCTCGTCTTTCAAAATTTTATACAGTTGAAAGCTACATCATTCACGACCAAACAAATTTATAACTTAATTTACCGCATTCGTATTGAAAATTCAACAATAAAAGTTATCAAATCAATCATCATAGTATTAATAAAAATTTTAATTGCGCAATATAAACTAACCTGGCAATATAAGAGGTGGTTTTTCGCAGTTCTTCTTGACAAACTCAATTGCATCCAACATCTTCTGATAGACCATCGGCATGTCCAGGGCCTCTGACTCACTGATTACGTCATAATACGTAATATCAGCACTCGGCATGTTCGAAGTCGCGGTCAGAGCCGGACTGCGAACCAAGAAAATGTTCACCGAATCCTTGTCGGCAATTTCAGGAAGTGTTTCGTCTTTAACAGCGACATTGAGTTCTTTGAGGATTTTAAACTTACTCGGCTCCGCTCTCCATTCTTCTAGAATGTTCTCATAGGTGAATGTCGGGTCATTCCCGACGCCGAAAAGATCAAAGGTTTCCGGTGCGGCTTCGGAAACACAAAGCCACGTGAACTTCTCAAAAATGATCTTGGAATCGGGGATGTTTGAAAGACATCTAAGCAGGGCAGTAGACCTTGACCTTGGAGTGAACCAAAAATTAACATTCACCATTTTTGGAGTGCCTTGTTGATGGAAATTTTACAAATTAAGTTATCTTAAAGAAGCCGCAGCCCTGCTATCTACCAAAAGTAAAATAAAACTTATCTGGAGAAGTTTAGGAGATCAATTTATGTATATAGTTTATTTGATTTGTGATTACAGAGTTTCAAACTTATAAGCTGTTGGCTTCACTCAAATATGTCAACTCTTGATTTTTAGTACAAGTAAATTTGATCAAATTTGAGGAGTCTTTCAATTCAATGTTGTTCCTATGAAATTTGAACTTTAAAGCTTATTATTATCATATTTGGCAAACGAAAATTAAGACTTAATTGCTAGGACTAACAACTTAGCAATATGACTCAAGTAAGAAATTCGCCCGCTTAGAACGTGTTTCCGGGTTGATGACCATACAAGAAAAAAACCCTTTGATGTGCAATCAATGGAAAAAAATGCTTATCATACGATAACCATAGAAAAAAATGTATTTTCAAACTATTTGTCGTTTTTCAAATTATACTAAATTGATTTAAAACTGAAACAAGGCTGCTCGTATATCAGGGCAAAGCCTTGAATGTTCCGACCGCCCTCATATTCATATCGAATAGTTTTTGGAAAAGAAAGCATTGAAAGCCTATAAATTTTGGCCAATATCAAAGTGTAAAAATTTGAGTCGTATGAAATGGATACGACCAATTAGCTGGCCTCAATTCAATTTGGAACAATTTTGTTGCGTTGGATAGTTCGCCACGCATAAATAATTCGCGTTACTCTTATAATTTTTTCGAAGCGCGCATAATTTAGTCCGGAAATTGGCAAGTTTAGCAATTTTCAAACCCCCAGAATTAAAAAAAAAGTAATCGGAGGTAAAATATCTTTTTAAATTTGAACTCGAGAAGCCGATATCTTCAATGAGGTTTAAAAAATGTGTCGAAAACTATTATTTCGATCAACGAAAATTGACTGAATTAAGAAAAACCACACCGAGCATAAATGTTCCGTTTTCTTCGAAAATCGGAACAATAACAAAAATGTATGACCGTTTTTGTAATATGCAACAGCGTATATACAGCGGCGTTATATTAAATTGATTTAAAATTGAAAAACAGAAACTTATGACAGCTTTTGTTACATGCAGCCCTCAATTCTGGTTGCTAAATTTTTCCAGAATCTCCCCCTTTTAACCAAAACGCTTCTATTTTTTGCTTTAATAGAAAGAGCCTAAAATTAACAGATTAGTTACAAAAAATTAAAACTATTGTGCTCTAGATAACGATGTGATTATTATGATGCTGAAACATTGCCGTCAAAAGTGCCGGTCAGAATAATTAGATTGGCCAGAATAATTTTTCAAGCTCCTCCTATGATTTTTGGAGCTCTCCTTAAACTTTGTATTTGAAACTCTCGCTAAAAACAAGTATTTTGGCAAATATTTTTTGCGCCGCAGTCAAAACGCGGTGACAAATTTAAAATTTAACAGGTCAAAAAGAATGTTTCTGGGCAGTTTTTGGAAGATCTGGACCGAAAAAAAAGAGATTTTATTTAAAACCAGAAAGCTGTAGCAAAACCTCTAATTTTGAGGTATCATTAGGTGCAAATTTGGCTCATTTTGTTTTTTTCGTACCCCTTTTTCGATCTAAGAAGTTGTTTGAAATTGTATGACATTAGTATGATAATCATTTTTTGGCAAGCTCCGAAAAAAAGCAATTTTTGGTCAACATTTTCCAAAAAGTGCCTAAAAACGCCTTTTAACCAGTTTTTTAAAATATGCCACAAAAAATGAAGATGTTCGATTTAAAAAAAAAAAAAAAGGTCTGCAAAATTTTTAAAAGTTTTCGAAAAACAGCCCCTCCCTTGAAAAATTTTGCGCACTCCACTGGTTATATTAGAGCAACTTTGTCAAAAAAATTGTTCAATTCTATATTTGAAAACTGAGAAAAAGGTTTTGTTTCTTTCTTTTTGATTGCAAAAACGCTTCAAGGCCAAAATAAATAATCGAATGAAAGTTTTTTTGCAAATAATTGATAAAACCAAGCTAAGTTTTCAGACAACAAAACCAAATATTTTAAGCACGCGTTTTTTGTATGAAGAAATGTTAAATTTTTTGTTTTATATGCTAAGACACAACTAAAACTGTCAAAAAATTAGCAAATTTTTTCAGCCACTGAATTTTTCTACGAATCAGAATTTTTCTCAGAGAGACTTTTTGAGCCATAGAAGAAGTTAAGTTTTTTATTTTTTTTTAGCGTGAAAATCTTAAGTCTTTATCAACTACTAATTACCGATTATTTGCGTGATAATTACCACTTCCATTGGTTTTCTTATATGAAAAACCCTTGGTTACAGCGTTTTTCTTAGCATAAATTGAAAATTCAGCACGAATTTTTTTTATTTTCATGTCTGCAGACTGTAATATAGATAAAAACGACGTGTCACCCAATTTTATCTTACAGAAAACTGACTGTTTTTTTTTCATAAAGTTTTTGTAATAAAAATTATGATAAAAAAGACTTAAAACAGAAGTTTAAAATACAGATTTTGCTTCGTGTTTTTTCTACTCCAATTGAAATATTCGAAATGGAAAGAAAAACTGGAAAAGAGCCCTGCTTTTTTTTCAATTGGTTGCACTAGGTTTCAAATCTGGCAAGCAAGCAATGTGCACACGTGTGTTTTAAATCTGATTGAAATGAAAACGCTTCTATTTTTTTGCTTAAATAGAAAGAGCCTGAAATTAAAAGATTCGTTACAAAAAATGAACACGATTGTGCTCTAGACAACGATGTTGTTAATGTGATGATGAAAAATTGCCGGCCAAACTGCCGGCCAGATTAGTTAGATCGGCCAGATTAATTTTTCAAGCTCATCCTATGATTTTGGAGCTCTCCTTAAAATTTTTATTTCAAGCTCTCGCTAAAAACAAGTATTTTGGCAAATATTTTTTGCGTCGCAGTCAAAACGCGGTGACAAATTTAACATATAACAGGCCAAAAAGAATGTTTCTGGGCATTTTTTGGAAGATCTGGACCAAAAAAAGTGATTTCATTTAAAACCAGAAAGCCGTAGCAAAAATTCTAATTTCGAGGTTTCATTAGGTGCAAATTTGACTCAATTAGTTTTTTCCTATTTTTTTTCGATGTAAGAAGTTGTTTGATATTGCATGACATTAGTATGATAATCATTTTTTGTCAAACCTGTTTTCCAGTAGTTGGGTTTCTAATCTAAGCTCGGGTCTAAGCTATGTCCCACTGCTAACTATCTAGTTTTCTGTAGTAGCATAGTGATCTCTATTTTCCAGATATGATTTTTGTAGAACTCGGTGTGTTTTTTGCGTAGCTAAACGTGCGATCTTTCAGAGCTATTTCATTAATGATTCCGTAGAAAATCATTGCCAAAACTTAGCATGATTTAACTCATTCTAGTAGCTTTCAAAGAAAGTTTTTGTTGATAAGCCCTTTAACTTGAGTTTATCTAAGGCTTGATAACTCAGAGGTACCATACGTGTCTATAAAGTTGATGGTTGCGGAATTGAGCAGTCAAATTTAAAATTAAAATATCCGTCACAAAAATTTTCTTCTTGTCTGATCGGCGAGATGGTTGCAGCATTGTCAGTGTTAGGGACTGAAGCTGTTTTGTAGGTAGGTTTGGAAGCGATTTGTTTTTCAGCGCTGCTGGAAGAATTGACGCTGAGGTGATCGCTGGAGATGGAGGACTAGTAATACTAGGTATTGGTTGTTCCAACTTCGGGATTTCATCTTTCCTATCGAGAAACAATTGAGGCGTGAAGGTTAACAGAAATTCTTGGGTCTAGTAAACGACCTGCAGGTTTTGTTTGTGTTTTCTCAGGGTCCAGGGGTACGCAAAACCTTGTGTTCCTCCACTTTTTCTCAAAAGAGCGTCTACTAAGAACTGTAAATGACAGCCTTTCGACTAGTGATACTCAACTCTTTAATTTTTGCCTGTCTAATTCAGGCTGCTTGTTTAGGTCTGGAACTTTTGTATGCGACTTTTCTTGACGTTACTCTCGGGCCATTGGTCGCGTAGAATTTTGCCAATTGTCTTTATTTTCTCGGGCTAAAAGGCCTTCTTGACGTGGGAGTTTTTTCTGTCTTATAGCTAAATCAGATTTACGTAAGATTTTTCCATTTTTAGAGTTACCGTATGGTCATATTCTCAAACAATCTCGTCCATAAAATTGTTCATTGAATGACTCATGTTTCCTCAGATGTTGTACTTTTCTAAATATTGATGTTGTAGTATTGAAAAATACTACACAGACAAAAGACCGTTGTCTTAATTGTTTACTTAACGACCCAATTCTAAATTGGAGCGTGCCATTTATATTGAAGCCTCTTTTCACTAAATCAGATTTTGACTGATTTACTCTTATTAGGACTATAAAATCTTGTTTTGAAAATCCACTCCTTTTTGAATACTTGTCCAATTTTTCTCAAGTTTTCAAGCTCAGTATTTTAAAAGAGCGGCGATTATTAATACGTCCCTTTTAACTTAACTTGAAACAAACTGGATAAATATTTAGCAGTCTTGCCGGCTGCACTGAAATTCTCCTTGCTTTGATTAAGCAGAGATGCACCTGCAATATGATGCATCAGAGAGAGCAATATGAATTTTTAATCAGACAAACTGAGGGCTGCGGTTTTTATCAAAGAGGACTAATAAGTTAAAGATATTTGATTTGAAAAAATCAAATAAAAACTAGTTGAAAATTCCCTTATAAGAAAGGGAGAACAAATAGCACGTGAAACCTGAGTAATTAAAGATTGAATCAGCCGCCGGTTTTTGCTTACGAGCAAAAGGACTGGCCTGAAATCTTCAGTGTTTCATTTTGCTCAGTAAGCAGCAAGTTAGATCTCTTCAGTTAGACTTTTCAAAAAATAAATAATTTTTCTTTTCTGCCTTTACAGTAAAATTAAATTAGCCTTTTTTCATAAATAAAAAGAGAATAAATTCTCATTTTAGGTTCGATAAAATTATAAATCGAGATACTCGAGATAACCACACCTGAGTAAGTCTGGACTACAAGTATCTAAAGGACTATGGCAAGACGAAACTGACAACCAAACCAGAAGTGCCAAGTGGACAAAATCAAGGGCAACCCAAAAAATACTACTCAGTCATGGACCTTAGTAAGAAGATAAAATATTGATGAACAAAATAAGATTAACTCAACCTCCCCTCATAGGTATAATTCTTTAAGCTGTTCGATTCGTTTTTATAATCTAATTACCCAGTGCTTTGTACTTAACCAAATAATTAATTCATACCTTTTCTAACTATTGTTTCTACTCTACTTTTTGTCAAGACAATTTGACGATTTAAGGTGAGACTTATAACTTAGGATAAAATTACTAAGCATTCAACCAGCAATGATCGCTTAGTAAAACTGGTGCGACCAGTGAGGCACGAACTCACGACCTTAAGTTTATGAGACTTGTTTAGAATACGCAAAAATACAAAAAATGACACTTACTAAAGCACAATCAAAAACATTTGCTGTTAATGGACAAAAACTCAAACTCTTAGGACATACAAACTTTAACGCTAGTTTTGACAATAAAGGTGATTATTTTGTAAAAATTTGAGCATGGGTTGCGGCCAAGGACGGATGTAAACTTAATATATTAGGTATGGATTTTCTCTCCAATTCAACTAAATCGATTGACTTTTCAACACAAAAACTAGAACTTAAAATGTACCCAGGAGTATCAGTCGCTATCAGCAATATAAAAAGCAAAAGCTATCCATTTATAAGTAGTTATCAAAAGGTACTTTTGGACCAAACTATAGCTTTAGCACCAAAATCAACTCGTGCCATTTCCATATCCCCAGCTGACAAAGTTTTTAAAAAAAAACATCGTTCAAACTTGATAAAGACCTACAACAAAAAGGAGTATACACTTATAACACATAATGTAATCATGACGAGAAAACGTTACCTATAATGTTAAACAATCCTAAAAAATCGAAGGTCATTATATCCAAAGGTTCAATTGGACAAAAACTTTCGAGGACATTGAAACTGATTCAAAAACAATCTACAGCATCGCAGACAATATAGCTTTTATGGAAGTTTTTTTCAACAAAAACGAACATCTTGATCATATTTTTCATGTAAGCGAGCAATCAAAAGATCAACTGTTCTTCAAAAATGCTTCAATTGGTGAAAATCATAAAAATTCAAAAAGGAAAAACACGGAAATTTTGAAACAAAAAGAACTAGATTATACTAATAAATACGAACTAGCAACAGATTTCAGCAAGGAATTGAAGGACCTGAAACCCAAATCTGAACTAAACTCTCAAACACAATTTACAAATATACAAATTCATGAAATCTAGAAAAAAATTGACCAGACAAAACAAGAATTTCTAAAAAATTTGACTTTACTCACTCTGACATAGACCAAACTCAATTACAAGACTAAATGAATATGCTATCACAAAATAAAGACGTATATTCACAACAAAAAAAAACGACGTAGGACTAATAAAGCAAAAATTCCATATAAAGCTTTTACCAAACTCTGTTTTGACTAAACAAAGACAATGAAGAGTCTCATTGCATTACCAAGAAAAACTGAATGACTTACTAGACCAAGTATGTAAATCAGAAATAATTAGAGAAATGGGAAGTAATACCGAAAAGGGATCAGAATTTATAAACCCAATTATAATACTTCCAAAAGGGAACATAGTCAAGCTCGTTATCGATGAGAGATACCTGAACTCAATAACTGACTTAAGTCGTTATTCATGGCCATTAGAACCAATAGGATTGCTCATAACTAAGCTAAAAGGAAATTTCTTCAGCACGAGTGATTTATGCTCAGCATACAATCAAGTACATTTAACAGAAGAAACACAACAATTAACAAGCTTTGTAATTGGATCAAGACAATATACTTTTAAACGAGGTTTTTACGGATTATGTGGTCTACCAAATTTCTTCAGTAGAATAATGACAATACATTTTGCACCCTTAATAAAAAGAAATCAAGCAGTAACCTGTATAGACGATACAATAATGAAAGCACAAACTATAGAAGAAATGTTCGACATCATTGCTACATACCATGACATAATAAGAAAATCAGGACTAAAAGCTCAACCAGAAAAAAATAAAATTTGTTTTGAGAAGAGTACAGTTTTTAGGACATGTAATAAGTAAAAATGGCATACAACCAATCAAGAAAAAGGTAGATGATCTCAAAGCATTGAAATCGCCAGAGAACAAAAGAGATGTAATGAGAGTGTTAGGTTGTTTAGGATTTTATAGTATCTATATAAACATTACGTCGCCAATCCGTGTTATTTCAATAGTCAGATTTGACTATTAGTGTACATGGATTCCGAATTCAAATGATATAACATGCACATGCCATGGATTCCGCGTTCAAATACTCGCATGGCGGCACGAACAGGCATATACGCAAAATCCCGGAATCCGGGACAATCAATTAAACCACCGAAAATTGGCAAAATCCCGGAATCCATGGTATAGCGAACAATTACTTGAATTCGGAATCCAGGACATGGTCACGGAATCCGAGCCATTTTTACTCAACCACTAAACAAATAGTTGCTAAACAAATAGTTGATAAATTCAATACACTATAACCATGGAATCCAAGACGTTGGAAACCAGTGAGAAAAATGGCATGGAATCCAAGACTTTTATATTTTTGAATTTATCTGGCAGAAGTTTACAGTTTTTAAGCAATTTTATTCCATCTTTTTTGTTTAGTTTGTCCTACAAGTTATTATAACTGCAACTATTAACTTACGTGCTAAAATACTGTATTCCGATGAAAAAAGTTGTGGGTACAATCGTTTGATCAAACTTAGTTATAACTACTTGTAGTTGCAACTACTAACTAATTAGTTATTAAGTAATTAGTAATTTCGAGCGTGCCGAAATACTGTACATGTACTTCGATGAAAAAAGTTGTGGGTGCAAATGTTTGAACTACTACTAGTAGTAACTACACGTATGTAACATACAGTATGATGAACATAAAATATATGGAACTTCCATTGAATGGGTGTAACACAACAACAGTCAAGAATACAACTTGAAAAGTTTCTAAGATAAAAAAGCTGAGCTTGTGAACTTCACATGTTGAACATGTTTCGAGCAACTTTATCGCCATAATCGTATCGTAGCTGTTCGAAAGGCTCAATGTTTCTTCGGGCTTTGAATACAGCTAATTGTTTCGGCGGATCGAAGGCATTAAGAACAACTTCTATGATCTTCATATTCGCATCCAAATTCTTCTTGGAGTTTAGCGTGCTGTGATTAGCCAGTCGACCAAGACAGCGGTTGGTTGGATGTTCAACACACACTTCTGAAGAAGCATCGATGAAACGCTTCACAGGCGCGCCAATTTCCAACACAAATTCAGTCGGAACAGAACGGTTCCTTATCAAATCTTGATATGTTTTATGTGTCACAGCAACCCCATGGTAGTCCATGATAATATCATCCTTCTGGAAGGCCTGTGCTCTGACAACGCCTGAATCAGAAAATGTTTAACATTTAAAGTTTACTCTATATTATGTAACACTGTTACATGGCACTTTTGAATGGAATTCAAAAAACTGTACTGGTTGAAAACCTTATGACTTTTTAAAACTTTAAACTATAACGTTTGAAACAAAAAAGAAATTTTTTTGAAAAAGAAACTTTTGAAATTTTTGGAAACTTGTCGTCAACGTTTTCAAGAAACGCAAGATTACCTCTTCCGAAGGTAGGGAAAACAACATCACAAATGCCAACCCATTCTTGCGTATCACATCTGTGGGCCAGAAGCGTTTGTGCTTCCAATGAAAGAAAGTTTCCAGTGCCTTTATAACTAATGCCGCTGGAATCAGAAAGCGGCTTTTGTTGTCGCTTGCTTTTCTCTTTCTGCAGCATGGCGATTTGGAACATGACTTTTTTTAGGTCGTGATGAGTTTCCCATTTGTTTCGCTGGAAAAAACCCGACACGCGCGTCTCCGATTCAACAAAATTTGGATACTGTTTCACAAAAGCTTGTGCTCTAATTGTCTGTCTAATGTATCTTTGTTGATCTTGTCTACATCGCACAGCTTTTTCAACATCTTTGTAGGTGTGATTGACAATCTGGAAAAACGTGAGCGTATTGTTTCATACATCCAATTGATAAATTGTGATACTGTATAAAAAAACTGTGAAGTACAACTCAGCTGAAACAGTCGAAACTTTCCGAAAGTTTCCGAGTCGAAACGTTTTTTAAATTAAAAAAATTCTTGGAAAATCAAAGTAGTACCTTGTGAATTTCCTGCGTTTTGTGTTTCACCAGTTGAAATGCAGGATCTTTTGACAAAGGCATGAATTTTGCCACTTGACGATCGAGCAATGTCTTGGGTCGCTTTGCAGAAACTGTGGCGGCAATTCTATTCACACGAAACTTGGTGTTTCCACTGGAGTTCACAAAAAAAAGTTCTGTTTTGACTTGGATTGGTTGCTCAGGGAAAGATCGGGTGAAAAAAATCTTTTCTTCCGGGACACTCTGAGGTAAGAAATGTGGTCGAACTTCAGTGTGATAAAGTTTCAAACCCTGTACGAGCCATCGCGGCAAAATGTGATTCGAACGTTCAGTAGACACTAAACAAACAGTTTCACAATTTTGAAAAAAAGTTATACGGAAGAAATTCAAGATGACTCACTTTCACTTGGTTCAATTGAAACCGTTATACAAGTATCGTCCTCATCTGACAATGGCACAAACGCTTGTGCAACTGCATGAACAGACATGCAGCTTATGGTTTTTTCTAGCATTGATGGCACGACATAACAGTATAAGAAGGCTGTCACAAGTTGAAATAACGAAACACGTTGTTTTTGGGTTAAAAAACCCGATTCTTGGAAACCATCCAAGTGCTCTTTAACAAGTGTTTCGATTTCTTGCCTCTCGCAATGTTCATTTTGGTCGTCTTTGGACGAAGCAGCTTCACGTTGTTCTTGAACGCGTGCAAGTTTTGCAGCTATCTAAACTCAAAACAAAAACTTTTAGTTGAACTAAAAAAGTGAACAAACACGTTAGCTGAAATTTCCAACTTTTCACGGTTTGAGCAGCAAAAAAGCTTTTTGTTTCAAAACAAAAGAAATCTTACCTCGGTTTGCAAGTCATTGTTCGTTGGAATAACTCGTTTTGCCATACTCTCAGATGAAGACTCAGTCGGAGTCTCTGTACTTGAACTGCCAGCCTGAGTGGCAGTCGCCGACTGCGGCGTGAACAGAGATATTTCCCATGACAAAGTTGATGAATGCTGGTTTGAAGGAGTTGATTCTGAAGGCAGTGTAATCATCATGATGATCAGTGGGCTGGCTGGCAATTTGATTTCTATGAAAAAACGCGGGATCAAAGTGTGGGTACACCACTGGCATTGGGCTAATGAAGTTTGAATACCCTTCACCTCGCTGCGGAGTCTCCAATGTGTGGTAAGTATTGTCATGATGATTATGATTAACATCTGTAATAATTGTACAAGGTTCAGCATAGGGTATATGTCCGACTCGGATGGGGGTTCCTAAAGGAACTTCCACAGATGGGAGCTATGCAAAATTTTGGTCGAAACTCCGAGATGTACTACATCTGTTAGTAACAGACTGTTGACTCTAGATGGAGGTTCACTATGATCTCTATGGAAAACAGGAGTTTCAAGTTGCGCAGTATTTGCAGCAGGAAGTTCGGAGTCCATAGTTCAGGTTAACGAAACTTGGAATGAAATGAGAAGTGACTAGAAAGGATTGCAGAATCGAATGAATCACCCTCGGTGGGTGTTACTAACAACTTACTAATATTAGTATTATTCAATAATTGAAGTTCGATTGGTGTTCAATTGGTACTCAAATTGGCTTTGATAATATGCCATTTTATACTATATTATATTATACAGTGTATAATTGACTCTTAATTGCTGAATTACTGACTTCTTCACTACTTTCTTCAAGATATTCAATAAATTTTTTCCATTCAAGTTCATTTTCTTCCTCCTGTCCATCTCCGAGAAGGAGTCCTTCTTCCACTACAAAACAGTCACTGTTGGCAAAACTATTTGCCGTTTCTTCCGAAAAAAGTCTTCCGAAGTAGTCCACTTCACTGTAGTTCACTTCATTTCCACCTTCCGTCACCGTCCCCACAGTCACTGCTCACAACATTTTTATCCTCCTGTTCCATTTCAACATTGTTGGCAATACTCAGTAGGCTATTGGCAATTTCAACCACTTCATTCAAGTTCACTTCACTTCCACCTTCACTGCTCACAACACTTCCACCTTCACTGCTCGCAACACTTCCACCTTCACTGCTCGCAACACTTCCACCTTCATTGCTCACAACACTTCCACCTTCACTGCTCACAACACTTCCACCTTCACTACTCACAACACTTCCACCTTCACTGCTCACAACACTTCCACCTTCACTGCTCACAACACTTCCACCTTCACTGTTTACGATACTGCCACTTCCACCTTCACTGTTCACGACACTCCCACTTCCACCTTCACTGTTCACAACACTCCCACTTCCACCTTCACTGTTCACGACACTCCCACTTCCACCTTCACTGTTCACGACACTCCCACTTCCACCTTCACTGTTCACGACACTCCCTCTTCCACATTCACTGTTCAACAGTTCGAAGTTCGCAACAATTCCACTTCCACATTCACTGTTCGCGTCATGGCCATGAAGCTTTTCCTGTGCAGTTCCCGGACTTTTCGTAGAACTCATTGAAGGTTCTTCTTCCTCTTCCAGTGGAAGTTCAGCATTTTCTTGGTTCACTGAACAGGATGTTGTTGGCAACATTTGTGCTGTTCCTGCCTGTGGAGAACTCGTTGAAGGTTCTTCTTCCTCTTCCAGTGGAAGTTCAGCATTTTCTTGGTTCACTGAACAGGATGTTGTTGGCAACATTTGTGCTGTTCCTACCAGTGGAGAACTCGTTGATTTTTTTTGACTTGTTGAAACTGACTGGGCAAATAAAACACCTGGGAGTCAACTGCGTCCATGTCTAAACACAACTTGTCTATATTGACTATGACTTCCGAAGTTTGGAGTCCAAAATCTTACATAACAAAAAAATTGGTTGAAAATCATGTTCAACATTCAAGTTGCAATTGATTATTTTATTATTTTATTTTATTTCAGTCACTAAAATAACGGCTATTTTTTATTGCAAAATTATTTTTTTCAGTTGGCCAAAAGCAACCCAGGGCCTGAGGGCTAACAAAACCTTACCAAACCGAAACTCTTCGTCTTCAAACTGCTTGCTTCGACGTCTATCAGCCAGGGAAAACGTTTTTTTTGCAGCCTTTCCACGTTCTCACGACTGCATCAAAGTTTGTTCGTGTTGGCGCCAGAAAATTTGCTTCGACTCCTCGTACACGATTGCTCCTGATTTTGTTCCAGCAGTAGGGACTCAATGCATGTTCAGCAACTGCATAGATGTCCGCGAACTAAGAAGATTCGGGCACACCGCAAAACATGCATCGGAGCATGCTCTCCCGTTTAACCTGCTTAGCTCGGCAAACGTTTAGTCTTCTGTGGCGGTTGAGCGTGCCGGTAGAGTGCAAGACCTTACGACATTCTACAAAAGTTATAGTTTATCACTGATATATCATGGGATGATGGAAGCAAAATTCTAATATGTGAATGATTATTGATTAATAACATGATGTAATTTAATTACAGTCCTGGATTCTGGAAAAACCAATAAAAGTTTTGTTGATTACCAGGTTACATGCATGCCATTTTCCTGTAAATATCAGTTCTAATATGGTTGATTTCAGTGATTCGTCACGAATTCGTGAATTACGAATTCATTCACGAATGATTCGTGACGGTCACGAAACGGTTTCAGTAATTTATAACCCGGTTATACGGGCCGTATCATGACAATGATTGTCACACTTGACGGTCAATATTTCAGTATTTAAATAATTTATTTTTCTTTATAATGCAATCTAGAGGTTTTTGTCAATCAAAAAATCAATCAAATGAACTTTAAATTCACTCAAAAACACAAAGTGTATTTTGTTTAAGACCAATCATAACTGTAGTTCAACTGAAGTTCATGTATCATCATGATGGTTTAACCATTCTAATTTACACTTAATTATTATAATTACTTACCATTGCAGGTTTTGTCAGTTTCTCTTCTCTGACGATTTGGCATTTCTTACTGAAAATAAGAAATTTAACTTGTAACAATTGTTGAATTTAAATTCAACTTTGAAAGTTTGAAGGTGGATTATAATCTTCGCTGCGATAAACGAATAAATGAAAAATAATTGAAACAATGTTATCAATAACTTTTCGCCGACAAGAAAGTTACGAGAAAAGACACGAGAAAGTTATATACTATTCCTGCCGTTTCAAAGCTCATGTGACTAATTAAACGACTGCGCTGCACGGTGTGTGTGAATAACAATGCACTGCCACGTGTTTCAGAGAAACTTTCTCAGAGAAACGGATTTATTGCTATGGTAACAGAGAAAGCATTGGAAAAGTGTGCTAAATTACTGTAAACTACTGATTTTGATAAAGGCCGTTTTTTGCAATAATTTATTTTGTGTAATCTCAAAAAAGTTGTGTGCCGAAATCCGAGGACTGAATTCTTTTCTGGCCCGGAATCCGGGACAAAGCCTTTTTAACAGTTACCAACTAGTAGCACTGTACTACTAGTACATCATGTAGCAATTACATAATTTTATATATATATATATATATATATATATATATATATATATATATATATATATATATATATATATCATACTTGAAATAACTTACATGGACTTGAAGTCCACTGTAGACTGGACTGAGTATATAATATATTATCTGATTAATATGAATACTATTATACTATAATATTATACTAATATTACTAATATATACTAATATTGATACAATAACTATTATACTATCATAGTATGATATATAATAATATGTATATGATGTAATTAATCTTTATTGATGGACAAAACTAGGAAGGACAAAACTAAATTGCACGTCACTGTCAACTTTTGAAAACGGTTTTAGTGGAAATTAAGATAATAACAAAATTGAAAGACAAATGAAAAAGTTATAAAGCGGATTCTTCGCATTTGGATTTTCTAAATTTTCGCAGTGAACTAATGGCCGAAACATTTTCTTCAGTTTTTTTGCCTCCACATTGATCCATTAACAATGGGCGGACATCATTGACGTTTATCTTTCTGAAACTTGATCCTGGCTGTAAAATATAGTTTTCAGAATCAAGAACACAATCAGATTTGATTGATTCAAAAATAAATTGAGCTTTGAGGAACTGAAAATCGCCTCCAGCAAAAAGCTCACAAATTAAAGCTGCCTGTGATTTTTTTCGTATTCCTTTCGAGTTTCTTCGCTCCCCATTTTCACTGTTACAATCAGAAGTTCCACTTTCACTTTGAATCTTTTTCTTTTTTGTTTGGCCCTTTCTAAGCGTCGTGTAGAATTCATCAACTTCTTCCGTTGTCATAGTTCCAATTGAAAGATCGTTTTCGTCCCTCAAAACAATGTAACAATGCGGGGTTTTGGAGTGTGAATATAAGAGAGTCTCTGCTGTGTCTTTTCGGTAAACAGAACCCCCATGTTCCTTGATCCACTTTTCCATCATAAGTTGGGCTGTTAGACGAGGCACGTGTCTGTTTCCTCCATCAACTGCAGGGGTTCCAGCAAACGAGCCCAGTACGTAAAATCTCATCCCAGTTAACATCTTATTCTTCGCACGCACTTCTCCGACAGCAATACGAGGATTCGGTACTGCGTCGATGCATATTTCCAGATAAGTTTGTCCTAATGACACGTTGAAAACACTCGTAAGATTCGCTAAAAAGTCAGGCACTTCTTTTTCTGCTTTAGTACGTTGAAGGAGCTTGCAAAAAGAGAAAAAACTTTCAAGAAAAAGTGGATCATGATTACACATTTTTCCGCCTCCACGCATTGTTCTTGTACGAAAATCTTTGCTGGCGTGATGGTTAGATTTTTCTAGACCTTCGCAAATGTGGTTCCACTGGGACACCACGAAATTTCCTCCAACAGTTTGCGGAATAGTCACCAGCTTGAGTTTGTATGGCGTCAGTCCGTGTTCTGCGAATAATAGTAAAGAAGTTTGATAGTAGGTTTCCGCCCAAAAATTGAAATCAATTACGTTAAAACTCTCCTTAGAAATTCTCAAGATAGTAATACAACGGTTCAAGCTTTTTCTCAAATGTTCGCTTGCATCCAGAGTCGTTATAGAAAGTTTTCCTTTCGCTTTAGGGTCCTCTTTCGTGAACAAATTTGGATGCAATACTTTGAGGACATCAATGGAATTTGCGACGGTTTTATCTGAGGTACCGCTAACTATTTCATCGCACCACACTCCATCATATAGGTCGGTTATTGTTCCAAACTTAGCATCCTAAATTGTAACATTTGATGAAATTATGAGGATACATTAAAATGGTAATTTAGCATACCTTCAACTCCTCTTTGTCTGCGATAACAGTTAAGGCACCACTTCCAGATAACGATACCGCTCCAACAGTTCCAACTTGTTGCGCATTTTTCGCAGTTCTTGTAAATTGGAAGACGGGTCTCTTGGCATCACGACTTGACAGATTCTGTTCAAAGCGGTGAAGAAACTCCATTTCGAACGGACTTTTGTCGTTGATAATTTTTTGAGCCATTTTTCTCAGGTCACTTTCAATGCATCGAGTGAGCATGTGCGTGGCATCTGGGCAAATGCATCTCACGTCATTAAGGAAAACTAGAGAAGTTTCAGGAATATTCGTGCGAAATGGAATCTTTACATCCGTTCTTCGACCAGTTATTTTGTCGCAAAGGGAAGGTAGAAAACGTTCGTCTTCTACATAAAGAGCCATCTTAGAAGGGTAATCTGTAGACAGGTCGTTTCCGGAGCCCAGTATCAGTCGATGGAGAAACGGGGTATCTCCACTGTACGTCAATTTTGCTCCCAAATTTTTCAACTGATTTGCTTGCTGGAATAACCACCCTGACTCTTGACATCCGACAACACTCGGTCCCAAGTTCAACTCCATCACAAACCTTGAGTCTTTTCCTCGATAAGCTAAAAAAATCATTTTAGTCTCAAGTTGAGAAAAAAAACTTGTGAAGAAATGATTTTAAAATGATTTAAGAAAAAGGAGTACCTGCGAAGCAGAAGACGCTCGTAGCAGATTGGGGGCTAATATCTTCAGAAAGTAGTCTAAAAGCCATTCTCGTAACTTCTGTGCCACCAATTTCACAACCGTCACCCCAAATATTGACTTTAACGTTGTTGATGTTTTCTGTTTTAAACAATAGAAAAACAGCTAGTTGTATTATGCAACCAAGTCCGTTCTGAATCCAGAGAAGGACTTCTGTGGTTTGCACAAGGCCAAAAAGTGATTTACAAGGCTTGCAGTTGATCGTTGGACATTTCTCATTGAGGGTACTAAGTTATGTCCGAGGCCAATCAGTTGTAGTCTATTCCGGATAATGTTGATCACTTCTTCTACGTTTCCAGTTTTACAAGCGATGCCCAAGCAAAACTCAAAATCTTTCGTTGAACCTTTTTTAGAAAATAGTTCCATCGCCAAAACTCGTAAGACATTTGTGTCATTCTTTCTATACCCAGAATACGTCTTTTTACGGCTGAATGCGGATTGTCGAATCAATTTAACAAATATGCTTATTTGAATTTTTTTTGTCGGATCAGTTTCAGCACTTGTCCCCATAGTTGTTGGGAGTTGTCAGCTGTTATAGACATAAATTTTGATCGTTTCATTATCCTGGAAATGTGTCTTGACTCTTCCAATGTTTGAGGTAGGTTCGATTGAGTGCCGCACTGTTCAAATGAAAATGAAGTTTCGGTTGCTTTGAGCGCTTTATAAGGATCAACTTCGTCAGGTATGAACATTGGACCGAAGAAACATTTTACTAGCTCCTTCCGAGTCTTGGTCCAAGGCATTTCTCTTGAACCACGAAGAATTACGAGTTGCATTACGCGAGCCTAAAAAGTGTTGTGTTGTCCCAATTGGATATAAATTTTATTGAAAGTTGAATTTTAATTGAACGTAAAGATGAACGTAATTGAACGTAATTGAAGTTGAATTAATCAACGTAAAGAATGTTTGGTGACTGAAAACGATAAATTTGTGAAGAGTTACTTACTGCTAAAATTGTAGCTTTTTTTGATTGTCCCCGCACAGATATCTGACGAAGAACATCAGAAACGATCCAATTATCCGTCCCTGCGAGCATCTCTTCAAAAGTCTTTGATAACTTGTCGTACTTTTTTTGGATAAACTTTTCGGCAATTGCATCCAAAATGTTACAGTCAACAAACTGACGGTTAATGTCCGAGTCGGCGCCAGTAATTAAAAATTTATTCCATAATTCCATTGTTGACAATTGTGAGTAACTTTTGTTGAATCTTTCGATGAAGGACTTTTTTCAAAACAATGATGAATTGAATTTATGCAATGGTGATTTAAAGTAACTATCATAGTTACTATATGATATAGTGTGAATCTTGACACTGAGTTGTGCGCACGCGCGTGCAAACTTTTTCTGACAACAAGTTACTAACTTATCCTATTATGAGACTCAAGCTTAACTGTTGAATAGTTTATGAGACTCAAAATTTAGTGTTGAATAATCATGAGTAGTATTCATATTCAACTCACAGGCTGTTTTTCTGAATTTCAAATGTTGAACATCAAATGAAACTAGTTAAACTAAACTAATTATAAAATTTGCTAGAATGCTGAAATCCTGTAAATGACAAATGGTCCCCATTGTCACGTTACTGTAACGGTTACAATTACCTGTATTGAAAAAATGCATGCCGAAATCCTGTACATTTTAAATGTTCTAGAAGAATGAATATTGTTGTTCTACAACATGAACATCAAATACATGTAAAACTAGTGAAATTAAACTAATTGAAAAATCTGTATTCACAGTATACAGTATAGAGTATATAGTATACAGTATAGAGTGATACAGTTGAACTGTATAGAGTATACAATAGTTTTTAACCTCTTTCTTTTCGAAAGAAGTCACTTAAGTCACTAAAAGATTTCTTTTAGTTGTGTTAATCATGGAATCCGTGGCAAAACACTAAACATTTCTAATTTTGTGTATTGATAATTGTTGTAAAATGTCATGGAATCCGGTCCCTTTCATCTTGGTAAAGTCCCGGATTCCAGAACACGCAGAAGCCAAAAGCCCAGGAATCCATGGTAAAACCGTTTTTTAATGCGTTTTAATATGGTATCGGATTCCATGGTTTTTGTCATGGATTCCGGGATTGGCCACAAAATCGGTGGTTTTAGCTGTCCCAGAATCCATGACAAAAGCTGGTCACATACAAACTGGTTTGAATTAGGAATCCACGGAATCTAAAAACATCAAAGAAAATGTGTGTGTTCCGGAATCCGCACCGATTCCGCAAAAACCAAATAACACGGATTGGCGACGTAATGAAGAATTTACATGTAGACTCAAAACCTTTCTGTGATTTGATACGGAATGATACAGTTTTTAAATGGACACAAGATCATGAAAAACTATTTAACGAAATAAAAGAAAGAATTAGCGCAGATACAATTTTAGCAATACCAGACACAAGATATCCTTTCCATGTACACGTAGACTCATCATCAATAAGAATAGGTTCAATATTGGTAAAAAATTCCCAGAAGGAAAACGTATAATATCCTTTAGTTCAAGAGTATATAACAAAGAAGAACAAAAAAAAAGTCAACAACAGCTAGAGAGCTTTGCGGTGTTGTATCAGCTCTACAAATATACGAACACTTTTTATTAGGTTCACCACATCCAATACATCTCTATACTGATCACTTGATTTACCTTTGGGGAAGAAGAGGTAAGCTTTTCCATAGATATTTTAAATACCCATTGGTTATATCACAATTCCAAAATTTGAAAATTATTTGGACCGAAGGAAAAAACCTAGCGTTCCCAGATATTTTAAGCAGAAATGTAACAACTAAAGATTTAGACAAACACCAATTAAAACATAAGAACAATCCCAAAGACATTTATTCTACGACAAAAATAGCTACGAAGAAAAATACTTCATGGTACATGATACCGAAAAAGGACGCAGCGACGACTTTTTTTCCTGTCATTAAGCAAAATAAGAACGGTGTAACTAGATTCAAAATAAACAACGACAAATTAATCAAAATACCCAAGGAAACAAAAAAAGAACAAATTTGCTCACTAACTGATATAGTGTGAATCTTGACACTGAGTTGTGCGCACGCGCGTGCAAACTTTTTCTGACAACAAGTTACTAACTTATCCTATTATGAGACTCAAGCTTAAGTGTTGAATAGTTTATGAGACTCAAATTTTAGTGTTGAATAATCATGAGTAGTATTCATATTCAACTCACAGGCTGTTTTTCTGAATTTCAAATGTTGAACATCAAATGAAACTAGTTAAACTAAACTAATTATAAAATTTGCTAGAATGCTGAAATCCTGTAAATGACAAATGGTCCCCATTGTCACGTTACTGTAACGGTTACAATTACCTGTATTGAAAAAATGTATGCCGAAATCCTGTACATTTTAAATGTTCTAGAAGAATGAATATTGTTGTTCTACAACATGAACATCAAATACATGTAAAACTAGTGAAATTAAACTAATTGAAAAATCTGTATATACAGTATACAGTATAGAGTATATAGTATACAGTATAGAGTGATACAGTTGAACTGTATAGAGTATACAATAGTTTTTTAACCTCTTTCTTTTCGAAAGAAGTCACTTAAGTCACTAAAAGATTTCTTTTAGTTGTGTTAATCATGGAATCCGTGGCAAAACACTAAACATTTTTAATTTTGTGTATTGATAATTGTTGTTAAATGTCATGGAATCCGGTCCCTTTCATCTTGGTAAAGTCCCGGATTCCAGAACACGCAGAAGCCAAAAGCCCAGGAATCCATGGTAAAACCGTTTTTTAATGCGTTTTAATATGGTATCGGATTCCATGGTTTTTGTCATGGATTCCGGGATTGGCCACAAAGTCGGTGGTTTTAGCTGTCCCAGAATCCATGACAAAAGCTGGTCACATACAAACTGGTTTGAATTAGGAATCCACGGAATCTAAAAACATCAAAGAAAATGCATGTGTTCCGGAATCCGCACCGATTCCGCAAAAACCAAATAACACGGATTGGCGACGTAATGAAGAAATTACATGTAGACTCAAAACCTTTCTGTGATTTGATACGGAATGATACAGTTTTTAAATGGACACAAGATCATGAAAAACTATTTAACGAAATAAAAGAAAGAATTAGCGCAGATACAATTTTAGCAATACCAGACACAAGATATCCTTTCCATGTACACGTAGACTCATCATCAATAAGAATAGGTTCAATATTGGTAAAGAATTCCCAGAAAGAAAACGTATAATATCTTTTAGTTCAAGAGTATATAACAAAGAAGAACAAAAAAAAAGTCAACAACAGCTAGAGAGCTTTGCGGTGTTGTATCAGCTCTACAAACATACGAACACTTTTTATTAGGTTCACCACATCCAATACATCTCTATACTGATCACTTGATTTACCTTTGGGGAAGAAGAGGTAAGCTTTTCCATAGATATTTTAAATACCCATTGGTTATATCACAATTCCAAAATTTGAAAATTATTTGGACCGAAGGAAAAAACCTAGCGTTCCCAGATATTTTAAGCAGAAATGTAACAACTAAAGATTTAGACAAACACCAATTAAAACATAAGAACAATCCCAAAGACATTTATTCTACGACAAAAATAGCTACGAAGAAAAATACTTCATGGTACATGATACCGAAAAAGGACGCAGCGACGAATTTTTTTCCTGTCATTAAGCAAAATAAGAACGGTGTAACTAGATTCAAAATAAACAACGACAAATTAATCAAAATACCCAAGGAAACAAAAAAAGAACAAATTTGCTCACTAACTGATATAAGTTCTTGCTTTATACAAGGTTCAGCTATCAACCAAGTTAGAATGATTCAAAACAAAATACCAAATAATAATGCAAATGACGAAGAATCAGATCATAACTACTCCGAATTGTCCTTCGAATTAAACACTAACCCAACCCAATTTGAGGATTATATGTCAAATTACGATATTGAAGACCAGTTCGAATTCCTATACTTTGAAACGATTGATGAACAGAATGAAATCTTTCAAAAATGTTTGCTAAACGATGAAATTGCACTATGTGAACAATTAACCAATAAACTAGAAAAAAAAAATGCAACCAAGCTGCCTAACGAAACACTCTAAACAAGGATAACCTTATTCAGATTTTCCCTAGTTTCAACAACCTAGGAAAAAATATAGATTTAAACACGGAACTTATTGCCAGAGAACAAGACACCGATGCAGTAAAAAAAAATCGTATAAGAATTAGTAAAAAACAAAAGTAAAGACTCAAAAAATATACATTATAGTCAATCGAAAGCTTTATCATCGTATCTAAACAAATTTGAAACATTATTATTAAATGGAAATATTCTTTGCATCGAAAAAACATCAGATAATCCCGAAGTGAAAGAAATTAAAATTTGTGTACCTATGTCACTTTTTATAAAAAAAACATTTGAATTGGCCGATACAGATCAGTTAGCAGGTCATGTAGGAAAAGACAAAACCATTGCGAATATAAAACGATTTTTCTTTTGGCCAGGCATGTTTAAATGGATAACCCAGTTAATAGCAGGATGTCTTGACTGTCAAAAAAATAAACACAAACGTCACGATCTTAACCAAGCACCGTTAGAACAATGGACGGATACAGTACCTTTCCCGTTTCATACTGTACACATAGATCATAAGGGACCAATTAATCCTACATCAAACGGAAAGAAACAATTTTTAGTTGTGGTAGATTCATTATCTCGATTCCTCCAAGTATATCCAGTAGTTAACACTACCGCATTTGAAACAATAAAAACTTAAAAAAATTTATTCTCACATTTGCTATTCCACAAAAATTAGTTTATGATAAAGGAACAGCTTTCATGAACGAAGACTTTACTAGTTGGCTTCATAAACTAGGAATAACACATGCTCCCAGAACCGCATATTCACAATGTACAAATGGTAAAGTGGAAATACAAAACAAACATCTGGGAACACATTTTAGAATTTTCTTTGATCAAGCAAAGGGAAATTGGAGTGATCTAGCTGCGAAATTTGCTTTCGTTCATAACACCACTATCAACGCAAGTACTGGATTAACACCATACGAAATTGTTTTTGGACAAAAACCTCAAATACCAATCTCTTTAAAATTAGGATTATTCCGAAACTCAGAATTAACGTGGAACTCTGAATTCTGTGCTAATCTCCCATTAAACAGACATTATTTACAAACATCATCAGATGAAGCTATACAACCATTATTAAAACAAAAAATTAACACTTCACTACTTATCCAAGAGAACCAATTTAAATACATCTATAATACAGCTTACAAGAAAAGTCTTGAAAACAACGCCAAAATCCACAAATATCGAAATAAATATAAATTAGGAATACCCTTAGAAATAGGTCAAAAATCACTGATGGAAAACCATTCCATAGAAGATGGCAAATCAAAAAAAATTACAAGAACTACGATCAGGCCCATATACGGTAACAAATAAAGTAACGAATGTAAACTGTGAAATACAATTAGATTCAGATCAAACTATAAAAAATGCAGCTCACAGAAACCATCTAATTGAATATTTTCCCATTGAAGAAAAAGCAACGGAACTGGTGAATGACTATGTTTAAAAAGACCAGTCCTACAAACCAATCTATGAAAATCTAATGAAATCAAGGAATAAAATTGTCAATACACCACTCACCAACAAATCATTTAAAAACCCAATGGGTTCATCAGAATATTTACCTGTCGAAACACACCATAGATGAAAAAATAATATAAAACTACATGAGACTGAGCAAGAAATAACCTTAACGAATATTGACTCAGGATTTCAAGAGCACAACACAGAAACTATACAAATGCCACATACACCAGGATTGGCTCAGAGAAGGCTTACCTCAACACCTCTTTATCCAAACGATAGGAATGGTATTAATTTCGATGAATTGTCATATATACCATCTACATCAAGACACAACCCCCAAAACGGACAGACATCTGTTCAAACGGGCTCGACAAATGAAAGAATTCAGAGACATCGGCGACAACCCAGCTTCTACCAAGCAGGATTCAACTAAAAAATCTCTAATAGTCTTCACTAACTAAAAACTAAAAACTCATTTTGTAATCTCCGGGTTATCAATTTGGATACAGAAGATTATTCAAAATAGGACCCCACACGTAATGGTCAATCAAACCAGTCAATTTTTTAAAACAATGGTTTCTTCCAATAAAAACCAACCAAAAAATTTACTATTGCTAATTTTTAGCAACTTCGCGATAAAGATGAAATTTACTACTCTACTTTCAAAATTTATACCTCTTGTCATTCTACAGAATGATGATTTGGAAAACGTATCAAATTCTCTCAAAGTTACTCACTATGACTGTTCAAGCATACAGGAAAATAAAACGTAGGCTTTAAATCAAGTGGCCCCATGTAAAGTTAGCCCAGAAAACCTTTACACTACCGATAGCACAATTAGCGTATATCAACGGTCTTATAGAACATACGTGAACGCAGTTATGTGTAAAATTAAAACAATTCCCATTCGTTATAATTGCGGAATGTGGGCACATTCTTCCATCGTTCACAATATGAACATGATAATCTATGAAATTATTATACCACCGGAAGATTGCAAAAAAGCAGCAAAGAACAACAAAATTACAGTGAATGAAGATGGATACACCCATGAACTAATTATAAAAATGGATGAAAGTATTTTACAACACAGAAATGAAGGAACATCATTAGAAGGCGAAAGTTCGAATGCATGCAAGAATAGGGGACAAGTCACACACTATAGCTACGAAACGCTAATGCAAAATTTCAACTCAAAGTAAATCTAGAAACAAAACAAGTACAAAATCCTTACGGTATCCCATTACCATGCACAGTACTCGAAGGCGGCTGCAAATCAACATCATTAGACCCTTATGCTTACACATGGGACATGCCCAAAAGTAGCGTAGTCACAAAATTGTTTTCTCAAAAAGCGAAAATGGTCAAGTACGCTAACAAGTTGGACCACCCTCAATATCATTTACTGAGTGAAGGATCGGCACCCAATGGCTTAGACCTTAAAATTCGCATTTACAACAAGCAGCAAGAAGTCTGCAGCAGGCCAGGAGCATTATATAAAACAAATTTTGAGTCCTTGTTTATTTCTTATTCAGGCGGTTTTGATATGAACACTGGTAAGTCCAGCAACATACGACACGATGATAGAAATTACTATCAAATGCAAATAAATGAGAACGATCAAATCAGAGTGAAACCTTTGAACTATCCTCTGGTATCAGGTAATTTTTCATTCCTCATGATGAACGTAACAATAAAAATCGGGACCCTCTTTGGCGCCATGTAGGTACCGATGAAATTGATTACGAACTTCATCTGGGTACAAAGTTAGATTACATAATGTACTTTAATGCTAAACAACTCAGACATTCTGAAATGACATTATTACAGAATCAATGTGAACTCGAAAGAACACAAATTCTATTAATAATGATGTTAGCTTTACAAAATACCAGGCTTGCAGGATACATGTTAACTGGCAACCGCTCTATGTTTTTGGACACCGACGGAGCAGTTGGCTGGCTGTATCAGTGCCCTAAAAAAGTTTCACCTCTTAAAGTTCTCGATAAATGCTTTGATCGAATACCGATCTTTTATTACCCGACACTATTACCCGCCAAAATTTTCCTTTTGCCAACAAAATACATTGCGTTGGTGGCTACAAAAAGTATTTCAACTTGATTTAGATGATAAATTATCTTGGTACCAATTAATGCCAGCTCCAATACCTTTCAAGACTCCTTTAATGTTTGCTCCACAAGATATAGGCCATATTACGGAATTTCCCTTATACGACTCGCGATGCGCAGGCATGTATACCCCAAAACAATTAAAAGCTTTTTGGGATAACATTATTCATAACACAGCATCAACATCTATTCTCAAAAAAAATTACAAGAACTGTTCTCCAAAATGGACACATGGATTATGAAAATTCCGATGCTTTAACCGCCGCAATGGTCTTAAACCAGAAAATTTATCTAGATTCTCTGCTCTCACCGGGAATTTTCATGAATAGTTTCATCGGAACGTTCGGTTTTGTTGCTTTTTTCTTAGAGAAAATCGGAGTTTTTTTTGCCTGTTTTCTTTTTCTCAAATTCCTGCTAGAAATAATAGTAACAATTATTAAAGCATTGGAAATTAATAAGTTAACAAATCGTACTATGAGCTTCTGGAAGATAATATAAGGTGCAACGTATAACCTTTTCGTTCTATCAGTTTTTACTTCCATTTTCTCAAACAAAAACTCCACTCTTGAATCATCAGATTCGCAAAACTCAAGACAAAAACAAATACGACAACAAAATCACAATCAAAATAATTACCAAGAAAGCACTGCTTCAATACCTACGGTAGAGCAAAATGAGCCTGCAGTACCCTTAAGGTCACCAGATTCGCGAAACGAACCTGGTTTATACCCAGACCTAAATAACCAAAATGAACATTTAGTACGGACCAATGTAATAGGAACGATCTCTAGCACAACAATCCCTCATCCAACCACCAACAACAACACTATAACACCAATCTAAGCAACATTTTTCTATTTCAGAGTGCCCTCAAGAAAACTGTGCATCCCCATATACTAAATGCTAGTCGATGTTTTAGACAGACGAGTTTTTTTACTGATTCAATTTCCCACACTTACAAATAAACTGTTTACACGAATAGCAGCTGTTGACTTACCTCAATTAGGAACCAATAATTTTATACGCCTCATGCTAATTGTTTATCCAGGAATAGTGATTCATGAAGCTGTCATTGAATCATCGAATCCAAAATATAATTATATCTGTTCGTTTCTTCAAAGTAACGAATCTGCTATCATAAATCAGAAGGGATTCACTTTTGTGCTTGAAAATACCACGATACAAAGAATTTACTTGAACACAAACATTCAAATGTTGGTAGGAATTTTGGATCGAGACATTCGTTTATTAATTCAACTCCCAGGTTACGCAAACAAACTACCAGCATTAATAGCATCAGCAAGATTACCAAAAACCAAACCGAATGATTGTATTCACCTTATGATAATAACTTATCCTGAGGAAACTGTTCAAGAAATTGAAATTGACTCTTCAAACAAAAAATACGATTATATTTGTTCTTTACTTGAAGGAAACAGCTCAGCAGTCGTCATTACTGATTTCGAAGGAATTCACTTCTGTGTATAAGTATTAAACCAGTAACAATAAAACTGAATTGATACATTCCAAAAATAAAATTTGGAGAAAAACAAATGTTCCTTGACACACTAAATCAAAATTTCTGCTTAATCATATCTTGTCCTCATTTCCCAAAGAAATGTTTTTCCCGAGTAACAACAGCAATTTTACCATCCGTAGCAATTGATAACCATTTACACTTAATTATCAACGACTTTCACCATAATCAAAATTACGATATTATCGTAAAGCAAACCAATCCTAGATAAAAAGATATTCTTCACATCTTAAAGTATAAAAACTCAGCCATATTCGAAACTGCTTGTGAAGAAATTATTTTTTGTGAGTAAAATAATTGAACACAAACTCATGTTATTTAAACACAACAATCGTCACGTACTCCTTTACCAAATAGAAAAATCCTTTGACCTTTGTAACGGTTCATATTGTCCAAAACTTATCCTATACTTCGATTATTGTAATACGTGGGAAGACGGAACAATTGAAGTCTTCCACAACTCGCCATATTGGAATTTTTTCCTAGTTTTGTCGAATACTTGCTTAAGTCATCTGGCAAAAGACATAAGCGATTTCCATTCAAATGATCACACTAACCTCTCGTAATCTGTTTATCCGGTTACCAAACCTACGTTACTCACTCATTGGAGTAGAAAAACACTCTGAAAACTTTTATATTTTACATTTGAGTAAGGTGAACTCTAGTATATCAACTTCAATCACAGCTCCAAGAAATCACCCTAATTTCCTTGAACTAAGTCATTTTCTTGCTTTCGACACAAATGCAGAATTTTTCTAAAACCACCTATTTTTTCTAATTAGAAAGAACTGATGTTTAATATTAACGATCAACCTGTTTCAGTTATTATTATAAAGCAAACCTTTGAATTACAACCTCATTTACAAGTTTACTTGAAACTTAATGTTCGATACATCGAAACGGGTACTTTTGAGAAACTTAGTATTTATCCCACTTCCCGATATTGGCCATTCTTTCTTTTTGTATCTGATCACCCAGAGTCGTGTCCTACCAATATTGGAGGTGAAAATTGTACCTTAGATAATTTTTACGAAGGAACCTTTGTCCAAATTAAAGGTTTCCAACGCTCCTTCATTCTAGCCGAAATTTTCAAAATAATCCCCATTTTAATAATTCAATTCGAAACGCTTTACAATGGTGAACTACACAGCACCATTATTAAACCAAGCAATAAATACTGGCATTTAATACTATGTCTTGCAAATAGCCTAACATTTACCATTCCTTCCCTGCGATCTAGACCAGACTGAATGAGCAGTGAGAATGACAACTGAATGGCCTATACAATTGGAAATTTGCGATCAAATGAAAAAATTACATAAAAATTTACCTCCACAACCACCACATTTAGTTTGCGTTAATTGTTATAATAAGCTCAAGCTAAGAGCTAGTACACCATTCGCAAAAATTCCTTGCCCCATTTGCAGGCAGATTATTCAGGTAATTAATATGACAGAACACGATGTCTGTAATATCTGCAACCAATTATTGTTATCCAGAAACAAACGAAAGGGTGAACTTATGATAGTTAAGCACCCTTATATTACTGTATGCAATAACTGCTTTGAGAAATGCAAAAACATCTGCCCTATCTGTTTTTCAAAAATTACTTATGATGAGTTTTGGGCATTACTTTTTTTTATACAATTGCAAACGAATGCCCTGTTTGTCTAGAATTGAAAACAACCCTTCAATTAAGAAAACTTCACAAAAGAAAGTATCCACAACCCTTTCATTTTATTTGTAAGGAATGCTACATGACTCTTTAATCCAAAACTAACATAATTTTTGACAAATTCTTATGTCCAATATGCCGCCAGGATGTTAACGTACTAAATTTGGAACAGATTAACGAATATCAGACCTGTAAAGGCAATAAAAAATGAATAAACAATTATGCTGTTTGTTTAGGAAGTTACGAAATGTTCTGCTTGGTAATGGAAATTGATTTTGTCCTTGATTACAATCTCCTTGTTCAAGTTGACGGATATCAAGCGCGTACAAATTGTATTTATATTCATCCCGATCAGCAGCAGTTGGATAATTTTTGCAAACGTTATTGTCCTGGTTTCCATGATGAGGAAAAATTTACTGTCAAAAGCAGTAGTACATTTTACAATATTATCATAAATGCGTTCAACAATGACGAAGATGTTATCAACATCAAATTTCAAACCTCGAATCGACTTATGCTTTAATCTTTCCTCAATTAAAAATGATTCAGATAACTTTACCAGTTTTTTTATGTAAAATTTTCCAAGCTTGTTATTTTTATTTACAAAATTTTCTTTATGTTTCTCAGCCTATTTTACAGTACTTTCGAAAAACCATTCAACAACCCTCTCTTGAATGCCCGATTTGCTACTTACCAAAATCCAAATTCAAGAAACAACACAGTAACCAGCCACATCATCCACCACACTTCATCTGTATACACTGTCATGAGCAAATTGTAGCCCATTTTTCTAAATATGTACAAATTTTATGCCCCATTTGCCAAGTCCCAAACTATATCCAATCACTTTCATATTATTCCCCTTGTTGTTCATGCGATAGTATAGTTAAAAGCGCAACTTGCTGAAAAACCCAGACCCAGATACTGATTGCCATCAAGTTATCACTATTTGTACAAGATACCTCCCTAATACTGCAAAATTTTGTCCCTTATGCCACATCCCTTGTGATTTTTCCGACCGCTGGAAATAATTCTCCACAATTAAACGATGTCCTTATACGATTCCTCTACACTCCTACATTTGTATACACAATTTATATACACTCCTACATTCCGCTCACAATTTATTTATCTTTTTATCTCTTTTACACATGCCATATTATATAATATTTACCCCCCCCCCCCCCGGTTTTTTCTAGTCCCTTTTATCTATAAAAGGGGACCCCATGGTAAGCCTGTGGATGACCCCAGGTGGACATACATTTAAGCTTAGGGGTTAATTAATGCCCAAAATTCCATTTTTTGCTTTAACTACATTTGCATTTTTTGCTTCAAGTTTCATATCTGAGCTTAACTCAGTGTTGTAAAGTGCTTTATTCCTGTGGTTAATAAACACCATGATCGTTTTTCTTCATTTGTTTTATGTGGTGTGTTTGTGTGAAACCACAAGATTTTATTTTCCACCTTTTTTATGTATACAATTTTACACTTTGTCCTTCATAGTTCAGACATTTGATAATTAGCCTTAGTATCCGAATGTAATTCGGGATTTTGAATATTTGGTCATTTTATATTGATGTTTAGCAAAATGGAATATGACCCAATTTTACACTGGAACTGCAGAAATGCAGACCCAGCACCAGAGGAGTTTAAAAGAACGGTGCCTCTCAGGAAGAAACATCGAAAACCTGTAGCAGTACAATCTTTGTCAATGGACGACGGGTTAAATAAGAACCCTCGGAATTTTCCCAGTTTGACTCAAAGATTGGAACTGCAGAAGTGCAGAAAAGCAAAATTGGATACGGAAAATCCAAAATTTATAACAAGTTTAAAGTACTCAATAAAGCAAAATTATAACAGATGGAAACTGGCATCGTTTATTGAGGTTGTCAACTCAGCGACAATGGAAAAGGCAATGATGCCTATCGAGTTCATAACCCAGCAAGAAGTGTTTATAAAGAACGAAACCAACTTTTGGAAATTAAAGAAGAGGGAGGAACACGGCTACATCCTAAAGGCAGGAGGCACGCAAGTCACCATCCCGTTTGAGGAAATAACTGCTTTTCCGAACCATTTAAAAAACAAACAGGAAGAACAAGACGACATTCAAGAACTTACGACGGAATGAGCAGACTGAGAATCAAGAAAAAAATCAAAAAGAAGAAAATTGTGAATTTGCAACAAAAATTCGAGGCTTCGAAGAGGAAGATAACGTGGAGCTAGAAGCCGGAAGGAAGCTCTAGATGAAAACTAACCTATCTTTATAACTTTTTCATTTGACGTTCTTTTTAAATTTTATAACTATAGTATTTAACCATTAAACTGTTCAAATTTTCACCATGGTAACTGTAAGAGAATCGGACAGCTTAATTTTCTTAAAAAAGGGGTGAGTTGTAGTATTGAGAATACTACACAGACAAAAGACCATTGTCTTAATTGTTTACTTAACGACCCAATTCTAAAATGGAGCGTGCCAAATAAATTAAAGCCTCTTTTCACTAAATCAGATATTGACTGATTTACTCTTATTAGGACTATAAAATCTTGTTTTGAAAATCCACTCCTTTTTAAATACTTGTCCAATTTTTCTCATTTTTTCATGCTCAATACTTGAAAAGGGCGGCGATTATTAATACGTTCCTTTTAACTTAACTTGAAATAAACTGGATAAATATTTAGCAGTCTTGCCAGCTGCACTGAAATTCTCCTTGCTTTGATGAAGCAGAGATGCACCTGCAATATGATGCATCAGAGAGAGTAATATGATTTTTTAATCAGACAAACTAAAGGCTGCGGTTTCTATCAAAGAGGACTAATAAGTTAAAGATATTTGATTTGAAAAAAAAAATCAAATAAAAGCTAGTTAAAAATTCCCTTATAAGAAAGGGAGAACAAAGGAGCAGGTGAAACCTGAATAATTAAAGATTGAATCAGCCGCCGGTTTATGCTTACGAGCAAAAAGACTGGCCTGAAATCTTCAGTGTTTCATTTTGCTCAGTAAGCAGCAAGTTAGATCTCTTCAGTTAGACCTTTTCAAAAAAAAAATAATTTTTCTTTTCTGCCTTTACAGTAAAATTAAATTCACTTTTTTTCACAAATAAATAAGAGAATAAGTTCTCATTTTAAATTCGATAAAATTATAAACCGAGATACTCGAGATAACCACACCTGAGGAAGTCTGGACTACAAGTACCCAAAGGACTACGGCAAGACGAAACTGACAACCAAACCAGAAGTGCCAAGTGGACAAAATCAAGGGCAACCCAAGAAATACTACTCAGTCATCAACCTTAGTAAGAAGATAAAATATTGATGAACAAAATAAGATTAACTCAACCTCCCCTCATAGGTATATTTCTTTAAGCTGTTCGATTCGTTTATATAATCTAATCACCCAGTGCTTTGTATTTAATCAACTAATTAATTCATACCTTTTCTAACTATTGTTTCTACTCTACTTTTTGTCAAGACAATTTGACGATTTAAGGTGAGACTTACAACTTAGGATAAAGTTACTAAGCTTTCAACCAGCAATGATCGCTTAGTAAAAAGTCTTACCCAGAAGTGTTTTCGAGTTTTTGGTAAGACTTTGCGCTGCTCGTATTTGAGATTTTCCCATCTGATTTTTCCATCTGACTGGTGATTCTGCGCTCGTTGGGATAGATTTGGTGGCGTTCGAAAGCTCATCTGACGAAGTTTTGAAATCATCCAGCTCTGCATCCTCGATGTGGAGAAGGGCATCCCAATCGTCTCTACTGTATCGACACATCAGTTTTCTCCCTTTATCTGAGCATAGCGCAATTCGTTCCCAAGTCAGGTTTTGTTTTGAGGGGAGTTCCTACTTGGTTTTGATAAATGAGCATCGAAAGGTGTCCTGTTTAATGATTGCTGTTCAAGAGTTCTAAGACAATTTGGAAAATATAGCATAGCCATTTCTTTTGATGATTTTGGTTTTTCTTTAGCCATTATTAAACCTTTTTCTTTGATTGTTCTGATGAGGCGTCCTTCTAAAAATATGGCTCTGTGGTCTCCAACTGGACTAAAAATCAAATTATTAAGTTAATATTTATGTTCTTGAGAGAACTCTTTTACTTCGTTAGCGATGAGTCCGGATCACTGGTCCGCTCGAATATTTCTCGGGATGCCTTGAAGCGCTATGTAGTTTTGAAGAAAGTTTATCATAGTTTTTCCTGAAGTGCTTGAAGTGATGGAAACTTTAATAAGCGGTCGATGCAAGCTAGCACATTTTTTTGGTTCCCAAACAAAAGACAATTGTCCAGCAAAATCTAAATACATATGCTCGTTTGGTTCTAGTACGGTAGGCACTTTTCGAATTTGTGAAGTAGGCGTTTAGTAGTTTTAGGTTCATACCAGTCTTGACTCACTCAATAAAGTTCTTACAGCGCCCAATTGTATCTCTCTGTATAATTAGGGCCACCGCACGTATTGTAGGACTAGACTCTTCATAGCGAACTGGCCGGGGGATCATCATGTAATTTGGATAACATCGGCGTTCCGAGGCTGACAGGGATTATTACTCGACCTTTTTTTTACAAGCAGTCAGCGTACTCGTAAAAAATATCTATAGAGTGCTGATATAGTTTCGCAGTTGGGCAAGGTTGCGTTTTGAATTTTCTGAGATAGTTTTTTTGATCTTCCTCAAAATGATGGTTTTATCAGTTAAAAGGGCCAGAAATCTTGTGTCGTATACTTCAGGCCTTTTGAAGGTAATATTTTAGATTTGATTCTTTATTCAGCTTTTTGTGAAGACAATGCAGTATTGGGAATATTTAAAATTGGGGTTCCTGAAGGGTTTGAAGTATCAGTAGTTTTCATTTTCGAAGGAATTAATATTATTTAGAGATTTTAGTAATCTAACGATTACTGCAAATCGGACTGTTTGGCAATCCGGAGAACACAATTCTGTACAGCTATGAAAAGTTTGACAAACGTATAATTCCATACGGTCAAGAAAAATTTGAAGCTGTTCAGCAGCTTATTCAAATAATTGTTCTCTTTCCAGTTATTCCGAGGTTTTCTTCTAACGATTTTGATCTATCACGTTTGTTGCAGCATCCGTTCACGCTTTAAAAATTTTTCAAAATGAAATTTTCCGTTTATCTGTTTTTTATGAGTTTTTCTCATTGATCCATCAAAACCTAGCAAAATGCCTATTTTTTCCACTGATGCTATGAAAAAATTTTGTCATCTTCTAAGATTGATATTGGTTTAATTGTGCGTTGGCATGGTAAATATTCCACGAGCTCCATGTCATTCCCGGTCTTGATTTTGACTGGGAAGTCGTAAGGGAGTAGTTATTGGTCCTTCTAGTTAATCTTGTTTGGGTGGTTTTGTCCTAGCGATCATCTCTTCATGCCCTGTTCAGTACTGTATGATCAGCTAAGATCCTAAATTGTACGTATAATAGTAATTTTTGAACAGGTCAATAGACCAGACTAATCCAAGCGCTTCCAAAATCTTTGTGCTGTATTTTTTCTCTGCTACATTTAGAAACTTGGTTCAAATTCTGTAGGTTTTCACACGTCATTATGGTTTTGTTCAATTGAAGCCCCACGTTTTGTTTGGGATCCATCGCATTTGACTCTTGTTTCCTTCGATACGTCGAAATGGTGGTTTATCGCTGTTTTAGAAGTTTTTATTGATGTTTTCTCAAAGGCTTCCTGGTTTTCTTTTGTAAATGGAAGTATTTTTTTTTTTTCATACCGTTTTCGAATGGCAATTACAGTGTCGCCAAATTGGTAATGCATTTGTTGAACTGTTTTATCAAATCCGTTAGTGATCAAACATCTTTTATGCATCTTTGTTTTTTTTTCAAATTTCTGATTGCATCAGTTTTATGTAGCAGAGGTTTTGTTTCAAACTTGTTCATTTTAAATGCTAGTCTTTCAATTTTGTGCGTTAAAAATTTCCTTTGTTTTTCATTTGATGGATGGGTCCTCGTCGTCTAGTGTTTTCGACTTTTAAAAACTGTTTTACTGTGATTACAGCAGTAGCTAATCAGACATCATCCAGGTAGCAATTGGTATTTGGTATTTTTCCAACCAACATGATAAGCTGAGACTCATTGAGCATGTCGCCCAACCCATAAAATCTGGTTTTAAAACTGTGTCTTTACTAACAAAATTAAAATAACATTGGTTACTTGCCTTAAAAGATATTGGGATCCGGCTATAACCGTGTTTAAACTCCATAGATAAAAATCAAACCAAACTTGCAATGTTTTTGCTAAGTGTGAGAGCTATTTTGTCTAATAATTCAAATATATTCGGAAATTGCTAGCGGTTTTTGACTTTTTTATTTAAAGTCTTCGAATTCACTGCTATTTCGATTAACCCAAACCGTTTAGCAGATACTAGGATAGGACTGATGAACGGATTTACGGGGCTATTAGATAATTTTTCAATGTACACACCTTTTAAAAGTTTTTCGAGGCATTATTTAAGTTTTGGAAGTAAGTGTATGGGTAATCGTTTTGCCTTGACCTGAATAAGTCTCACTGGCCCAATAAAAATGGTCTACTTTAAAATTTTTAGATCTACATACTCTTGTAACAATACTTGGAAAGTGCTTAAGAATAAGCTTTATAAACACATTTTGGTGGATTTTATCGGCGGTTGGACTGGTAAGTTCATTAGATTCAAATTGATTTTCGTACTGTTCCGCAGTTCTACCAAGTTTGGCAAATTTGGCTGTTTTGTAACGAGCTGGAAATTTTAACACCTAGATGCCCAAATGAGGCAAGATGTCTCGGCATAATCGCTTAGAAATAACCTCTGGTCAGTTGCCTCCCATCCGTTTGACTGAATCTTCTCGAATGCTGTTCCTATCACGTTTAGAATAATACCAAACCCTTGGTATCTTTTGTATTTTTTTGTACTCGCTCTATCTTCAAAAATCGGTGTTTAATTCTATTTTCTTGTGAAAAGTCCTTTTTTTTAAAGCTATCGGGCTGGCTGAGTCAAAATAAATTCGGTCCAAACGTAATAATATCTCTTAGAGTTAACTTCAATGTATTTTTTATATTTTTAGCCTTCCGGGGATAATACTGTTCTAATTCCGCCCTTTTATCTGTCTCCTATTTTTTTTTCGGTTTTCTCATCGATCGCGATTATTCTGAAGTCGTCTAGGTCTACAAGAAATTCAGGATCTGTGTTATTGTTTTGGTGTTGATTAGTATTTATGCTATATAATTGCTATTCGTAATTTGTTTATTTTGGTTTCCTAGTCGATTGCCAATATTCGAAAATCGTCTAGGTTAACGAGAAATTCGGAATCTGTGTTACTGTCTTGGTAGTGATTTACGTTTTCGTTATATACATATTTGCTTGGCCGACGGTGTTAGTTTCTACTTGCGCTCTTCCTCCACTTCTACAGTGTTTTTTAAAATGGACTTTCAGTCCAAAAATGCTGCATTGTTGCCTACCTGTAGCTGGGTTTTCTAAAATGTGATCTTCTTGAAGCGATTGACTCTAGTTATGGTATTTGTGGGTTTCTGATTAGGGTCGGTTCACTTTAACATACATGTTTCTGTTTGCGAAATATGCAGCTGGAGTTTTAACGTTTTGTTCACGAACTCGGGTTCCCTTTAATGGACGAGTACATAGACTAGCATGTTTTCAGGAGTTGAGTGTTCTATACAGAGTCAAAAATTTAACGTTATCATTTGATTTTCTGTGAAAAAAATTGTTGATTAATCTGTAATCAACAGAAACACATGGAATATAATCAAATCAATTTCATTTTGAAAAAATGGACATCTAGATCCAGGCCGATTTTTAATGAAAAAAGATTTACGCTACACAGAAATAGTTTTTGT
>NC_087063.1:76867813-76912451 GCF_963678635.1 Symsagittifera roscoffensis | reverse complement strand
CATTTAACTTTTTGTCAATTCAGTCATGTTATTTAATAGTCGAGAAAGTCGAAGGCATATGTCGAACACAGTCAAAGCATACCCATTTTTTGTCTCAGAAAGTCGAAAATTCAGTCGAAAATCGAAAAGAGGTCGAGCAAAGTCGAAAAAAAGTATGTTAAATCTAAAACCAACACAATTACAAAACTAAATCAGTGAGCAATTTTTTGATTTATCGACCTAATCGTTGAACGCAGCTGAATCTTTTTTTTGTCAAAGGTCTTCTAGATTGAATAAACTCTTTGGTCGAATTCAGTCGAAACATTTTTCCTTGGTCGAACATAGTTGAAACATATCGAGCCCTGGTTGAGACGGTTGAAAGATTCCAGTTTTTGGCTGAGTCGGTTAAAACATAAACTGCAAACCTCGACCCGGATTGCGGGATGTTTTCAAAAAGGTGCTTTTTAAGTATTTTTCTGGTTTTTGTTTTTGGAATAATCCACAACTTCTCCAAAGCAATAATTAGTTGGGAGTCTTTAGGGGTCTTCCTCTGATGGTTTCCTCGAGGAGGCCTTCCTCCTGATAGTTTCAGAGCTTCATCCTGATACAAATAACCTTGCTGTTCTTGCTTTCGAGGAAAATTTTACAATTTTTTGCGATCGAGAAAGTAGAGACATTTGAAACATGCCCATTTTTGATCGGGAAAATCGAAACATATTTATACGGGGTTTATCAAATTTTTTTAAAAAATTGTCCGTCGAGACGGTCGAGAAAGCCGAAACATACTGAATTTTGGTCGACGAAGTCAAAACTTTCTGACTTGGGTCCAATAAAGTCGAACAGTTTTTTTGTTGGCTCGAGAAAGTCGAAACATACCAAAATTTGGTCGAGAAAGTCGAGACATAGCAAAATGTGGTCAAGACGGTCGAAACATACCAATTTTTTATCGAGAAAGTCGATACATAAATCGAGCACCTCGACCCGGGTCTGCAGATTACACTAGAGTTATCTGATGGCTGTGTTTCAGTGAATTGTCTTCGCTGACTTCTCGCAACCCCTTTTTCTGTCAGATCTCAAGCTCTGAAACCTTTTTGAAGAGCCAATCATATTTGTGGCCGCTGAACCAGCAGAGCAACAAAGTGGTTAAAATCAATGTGTATAAATAAGGGCAAAAATCAACGTAATAGGGTCTAATCTCAAGATAAGAACTCAAGTCATTCGTTTAACACCGCGCAATTTCCAATCAATTTTTCATTTTGGGCCTAATATTGGGAAATGAAATTTCTGACGGTAGCGTAAAATACAGAAATTTTACATAAAAGAAAATTGAGTCTTTTTTTTCATGAATTAACATAAATTGAGTTTTTCGCACAGTTCCACTACCAAAATTGATACATAGTAGCATAAAAGCCGCTAAACGACAGATTTATTATCAATCAGCCACCTTTGTTACCAATCAGCCAGGAACTTTGCTAAATGATTTTGACAAGAGAAACCACTGCGAGGCGTCGAATTTCTGAAGAGCAGCGCGTGTTATGAAACTGTTCTGCCTATTAGGTTTCTGTTACACTCCCCGGGTCGAGGTCCGCGACTAATTTTTTGAAATTGTTGGTCGAGCCGCCGATGTTAACTCCTTGACCGAAAATCCGTAGTCTGGACAGGGTTTTAGTCGCGGAGAATATCTGGAAATACCGTACCTCATTCGCTGCATGGTCGAAAAGTTAGCTGCGGCGTCATCGAAAAAATATTCGCGGCATGGCCAAAAACTAGTCGCGGCATGGACAGAAAATTCATCGCTGCATGGTCGAAAAATTAATTGCTGCACCGTCAAAAAATTGCCGCGGCGTGGTCAAAAAAAATAGTTCCCAAAAAATTAAAAAACAACAGTCACAAAATAAACAGAAACAAGAAATGACAAAACAGCAAGCCTTTAATTTTGAGCTAAAATTTTTTTGACTTTATTCAAAAATTATCGGATTTTTGCTTGCAAAGCAGAGAGTTTGTAGAACAATTTGCCTGTTCACATGCAGTTGAATTTTTTCTCAGCCAAACACAGTCGAATTTGGTTTATCGGTCCTTTTTTTTCTGACATTTTCCGATCGGAATAAATCCTCAGTCGATTGCTTTAACTGGGTCAAACTATTTCGAAATGTTTTTTCTCCAGTCGTTTTTCCACGATTACCGGGTCGATTGCAGGTCGCTGTTAACTTTCTTCTGGTCGAGGCGGTCGCGATTAAATTTTCTTTGATCGCGCCGGTCGCGGACACATTCCCTCGTTTTTCAAAATCAAGAAATACCAAACTTTCGTCGCGACGGTCTGAAAATATCCAATTTCGGTTTCGGCAGTCTAGAAAAACTATAATTTGGCCGCGACCGTCTGATCAGAAAACCACATCCTCGACCCAAGTTTTCTGGTTATCAAGTATAAGACTACAGCTTGCGACACTTCTTTTTTGGGTCGCGCAAACTTGCGGAGAGGCTTCTCTGTTGCGCAAAGTCGCAAAAAAACTTCTTGATTGCTCAGTGGAGAAGAAAGTTTCTGGCCGCGCAAATTCGAAACATAATTTTTATAATCGCGCTATGTCGTGCAGAAGCTTCTTGGTTGCACAAAGTTTCAACAAGCTAATTTTGAGTAGCAATGATCGCAACATAAGTCTCCGATCTTGGCCCGAAATGCTGCTATGATACAAAAAAAAATAAACACGAAATAAAAATTTGGGTGTTTCTACTCGATTTTGTTTTCGGTTGATATTTATTTAATATTTGAGTCATGACCAGTTGCTATATGGCACATTTTTGGCTAGCATGTTTTTACATGTTGCACTCAATAAGTAAAAAAAAATGCCAAAGTTCCAATGGCACGTTTTTCATTCTCAGCAAGACAAGTAGCTTACCTTCAAATTACACGGATATCTTACCAGACAATGAATTTTTTTTCGTAAAACTCAATAACGTAAGATACAATCAGGAGATAATCCGTTTTTAAGAGTCTTAATCTTGAAGGACTTATTTTGGCTGGTGAAACTCGTGTTTTCAGTCCCAAAGGACCAAAACTCCGGAAAATTTCACTGAATCAAAGTTTTTTAAATTGTCAAAAACCGACTAAGTTTTACGCTTGTGTTCTTTTAATTTTTGAATGCTACTGTATTCTCATTTGCTAGTATAACTTTTGTGCTTTTGGTCTTTTTGTTATTAGGAAATTCCTCCATATTCGATTCAATTAAACTTCCTCTTCTCTTAGCAAATCCGAATCAGTTGTTCTTTTTCAAAAAAGAAGCTTCCACAAATTTATTCAGTCGCGACGTCTGCAAACCCCTTTCCTCCTCAGTTTTGTTGTAAAATAACGTTTTACCAACAGTAAGCTAAAAGATTTCACTCCATAAAACATCCCCTTTGGCACAAAAACAGTGGGCTTTACTTTACATTTTATAGTTTCATTTGGTTGTAAGCAAAATATCAGATGCCGGAAAACTTACACATATCAATATATCATTCGATTTCTTTTTTTCCTGTCAGTTTACTGGAGCTAAACACCATTTTCATAATTCGAAACCGTTTTGTTTCCCCTTCCCAATGGTTATTCATATCTTATTCATATGATTTTTCATTATTTTCATATGATTTCGTTATTTTTTTGTTTAAATTTACATTTAATTCTAGAAAAAATTCAGAAATTAAGTTATAAAGCCAGCTAGCGAAAAACTTTTTATATTCTAAAAAAAACAATTTGTCGATAAAAAACAGTTTGCAATCGTTTTATCATTTTTGGGCAGGGATGCATGCAGCTGCTTATTGTTTTGACCATTAAAAAAAGAAGAAGGACTTTGTATTCCGAAGTTTTAATTTTTTTTCGATTTTTTTTCAAAGCATTATCAGGTGCCACAAATAATCATCAGAATAGGCCAAGGGTTACATCATATTGAATCTTTTCAGTTGTGATTCGAATATCTAAAAATTTTGAAAATGTCGAGAAAAACCCATTTGAAGTTTTTGATATTGGTCTAACTTCGAGGAAACGAGGTGAGTTAGGAGGCTTAAAACATCTTATTTATGCTGAATTTATGCTGAGAAAATGAAGTTGAACCGAGAAAATTAAACGATGGAGTTTTTAAGCTCAATTTGGGAATCAAAAAATTAAAAATTTTCGGGGACATTTTTGGAAAAAAAATATGAATTTTGCTTTGATTTGAATGATTATTTTGTTTATCTAGTTTTTTCATCAGTTCTCGCAAAAAAAAAATGTTTTTTTTTGTTTTTCCTGTTTTTGTTTAAAATGTTTTCATCGGAGGATGAAAAATTTGCATAATTTTTGAGTCTCTAGTTTTTGATATTTTCAAGAATTTTTCATTCCGACTTGAATCGCTCATTCAAGTCGGAATCCTTTCATTCCTGCAAGGGTTTTGATTTGAAAACACTCGAACCGGTCTTACATTTTAAGTGGAACCTGATTGTGCGTGCAAAAAACGCACCAGAACCAGAAATCGAAAAAATATCTAATTCTTGATGGTCGGAAACATTGTATCGAAATAAATTTAATAGTTTCTTATAAACAAGTTTTTCAAACAAAATAATAATATACGAAAACCAAAGTTAAACACATTTTCTTCTAAAATTACAACTAGCAAATTACTTTTTGTCAATGGCATTTGAGTCTCAAAAGCTCAAAATTGTTGATGATCACTTTTCCACAAGGGAAAGGACAAACATGCGAGCTGTTCAGCTCACTACACTGGGCCACTGTTGAGCACTGCTAAATAGGAGCAAATTGTATTTAAATATAGTTTTTTTTTTGAAAAATCAGAAATAATGCCATCAATTACCATTCTGAAAAAAAACTTGATTGTACCGATTTATCTCATATTCAGTGACAGTGATTTTTAAAAATTTCTTTTCTGTCTTCAATCAAAATCATATTTCTTAAGTCATTATGGAAACTATTTGTCCCAAGGGGTCCACTCATATTCAAAAAATTGTGTTAGGTTTTTCTTGAAACCTAAGATCCGCTCATTTTTTTTCAACCAAAAGTTACCCAACCCGGTGTTCAAGTTTGCCCTATTTCGTTATCGCGCGTGAGACACAACTTTCAAATGAACAATCAGAGAAGAGAATACTTATAAGCTATGAAATTTTTGACCTTTCTTCATCCGTAGTGCCAATCATTCAAACTGGTTTTAGGGGAAAAATGACCTGTCCTAGAAAAAATTGGAGTGAGCTGGTACATTTGTTCAACAAACTCTTGAGTTGAACTTCTATGATGAGTTTCTCAATTATTTTCCAATAATAAATAGTTACTAAAAACTTCATTCCACATTTTCAAAGTTTACGTTTCTGATAATTGCATTTTTTATTGAAGAGTTTTTCTCTTTATCTTTATCCTAAAGCGCGGCTAACTTTACTTTGCAGTAAATATGCACAAAATTACCCAAATTTCAATTGTTTTTCTAGTTTTCTTAGTGTTTTCAGTAACAAATAGTTTAACGCCACTTAAAGGTATGTTACTTAACATTTCAATTATTTACACTGAACCGTTTCTATTTGAGCTCACCGGACTGGACAACGAGACTCAACGAATCGGACTAATTCAAACTTTAATCGACGAGTTGCAAATTCGAATCGGCTTTCAGTACAATTTTATTCCGTCGCCAGACAGTAATTATGGATCTCCGATTGGAAACAAGTCTTGGAACGGAATTATAGGCGAAATTCTTGAAGGTCGGGTTGACATGGGAGCAGCTGATTTGACTATCAACGCTCATCGATCTCAAGTTGTCGATTTTACTGTTCCTTATATGCAAATAGAATTAGCAGTTGTATTCAAAAAACCCACCGTCAATTTTGGCTTGACTGCTTTTTTTATGCCCTTTTCGAAATATGTGTGGCTAGCAATTCTATGTTGCTTGTTAATATCTGCAGCCGCTTTGTATTTCTTCGGAATGTTCAATTCTCAGAACAACCGTCTTCGTAGTATTGGCTCCTGTCTCTATTTCACGTTCGCTTGCCTTTTTGGCCAAGGACCCGAATCATATCCGAAGTCTTTAGCGTCTCGTATGACTGCGGTGTCGTGGTGGTTTTTCTCTTTGGCGATGCTGACTCTTTACTCTTCATTATTAACAGCATTATTGACTGTTAACAGAGGAACGGTACCTCTGAAATCGATTGAAGATCTACTCCGTTTTCCTGATTTTCATTATGGAGCTATGAAAGGCCAGGCTACTAATCTTGCATTCAGTGACACTTCTTATGAACCTTTTCAGGGCTCTTTTTCCAGAACAAAAAAACTTCATTTGTTAATTTTTATACTGGTCATTTCCTCGGCCCAGCAGAAATGTTTAACCCTAACTAAACATAGATTGAACAAGAAAAAAATCAAGATAATCTAAATGTTTGTATCGACTTTTGAAAAAAATTACGGATTATTTGGTCTCGAAATGGTTTTTTTTTCTTTTCGATATTATCGACTTTTTAGTTATCTAATTTTGACGAGACATTATTGATGTCTTGAGCATGATTTTAAACAATATTTCACTTGCGTTTTCGTGCTAGCTTGCGTTTTCGCGCGCGCGCCAAAAACGCAATTTTTGGTAAACTTTTTTCATAAAAAAGCTTAGAAACGTTTTTTTTTTGTCCTGTTTTTTTTCAATGTTTTTTTGAATGTTTTGGTAGAGCTCGGAAAACCAATTTGGTCGATCTAAGAGAAACAAAAGTCGACAAAATTTGCGAAATTTTTTTAAAAATCCACTCCCCCCCCCCCCCCCCCTCTCACCTCGAAAAATATTAGGTCTGCCCCTGAAGCTAATGGAACGTAAAATACGACTCAATTTTCAATAACTTATTATTATCAGCCCAAAACTCATTTTTTGCAATATTTTTTCAAAAAAAATTCGGGACCAGTTTAAGAGCAGCTGTAATATTCAGGTCTTCGCCATTTGGATTGCTCACTTTGCATACTCACTTTGCGTCTTTGGATTGTCAAGCGAGTATGCTTGCACTGAGTAAACTGTGGTTACCATCGCTACTTGAACATTACTTTCATAGTTTCAATTTGCCAATTGTTTACGTGTGAAAAATTATCCGCACTCTTAACCATTTCAAAAATAATTGAGGTCTAATATATTTGGTCATATTAACTCTTGTCAAATGTTAACACTTGCCTACACTTTAAGTTTTGTCAATTTTTTTAACAAAAACTATTAAAGACCAGTTGAGGGGAAGTCGGAACATTCAGGGCTGTGCCCAGATATACGAGCAGAATTGTTTAGTTTTTATACTGAAAACCCCTTGGCTTGAAGCTTAGCAATAAAAACACAATCCGAAGACTTCATACACGTAGTCCAAAGACTTGACATGAAATAATTTGATGAAACTGCCTCTCTAATTTTTTTATCTGAACTTAAGCTAGCAGTTTAAAACTCGATAAAATTAAAGTCACCGTAATTCATGAATTACACACGTTTCTCAAGTGGAAAATTTGAGGTGGGGCTTATATGCCGGTCGTGCCTATAAACTTTGGCGTGCTCTAATTTGATCACCAACTCAGCTTAATATCCCTTTTTTTGTTCTTGTAGAATTTTAATCGAGCAAAGTCAGCCAACATGTGATCATTATGATTCTGGATAAAGAACGGGCGTGTTTTTCAGAATTCATTCCTTAAAAATCGATCAACTCATTTTTGAGACTTTCAGGCACTCCTTTAAAAAAAAAACGTTTTTTAACAGTTTTGTTTTTACATATATTTCTGAATTTGATAGCTACTAGATGTTACGAGTGTAGCTTTTCTATTAGACCACTTTCTGAATTTCGACTCGACTAGAAGCTCAATTTGGGTAAGAAAAGAACATACCGATTTTTTGAAACAGAAACAGATTTTACTAAATGGGTAAAAAAAGAGTTCTACAGAAAATGTATGCGGATATGATCAGTCGAGACAGTGGGTTCTACGACGCAGCCGAAGGAATGGCCCGAGTAAGAGCACGAGACGACTTCGCTTTCATCCGTGAATCACCGTATCTCAGTTACGACTTAACATTCGCACCTTGTGATTTGGAAATGGTCCGAAGTTCTTCGAGTCCAAAAACTGGACCAGGTTATGGGTTCGCATTTCCAAAAGGATCCCCACTGACTGAAATATTCTCGAAGAACATTCTAGAAATTATTGAGGACGGGACTATGGCCAAGATCCACCGAACTTGGTTCGTAACACGATCTCAATGCTCGGATAAGCACAAATTGGCAGCAAACGTAGAAACAATTGGCTTTGACGATATCCGAGGAGTCTTTTTGGCATTTATAATTGGTCTTGTGCTGTCTTTTGTCATTTTTGGAGTTAAAGTTGGCATCAAAGCTGCAAAGAACGCTGACATTTGCTCTAAGATTAAACAAATAGTAAAATTTTGAATCACACGTCTTATGAAATAAAACTTACCGGAAACCTTTTATTTCAGCTTGAATGAAAAAAGGACCACAAGGAACCCTCCACTTTTATTTGAGTCCTTTCATAGTGGTTTTCATAGTGATTTACGTGATTTACATACTCTCTGCTAGTTTTTTTCATTCTGTTCAAAACCATTGATCACAAAAAAATCGAATTTTTAGAAAAAATCGAAGACTAATTTAAATAGATCCTGGAACATGATTCTCTAGAAATGTAAAGATATAATTACGAAAGTGCAAAGTGATGGCATATATTTTCTCGGGTAGTTTTTTCTTCTAACAAGCTATTTTGGGTGCAATTTTTTTATAGCATCTGAAAAATATTTTAGTTTTGAGCTCAAATTTAAAAAACATTTCAGCCGTATTCAATTGTCCTTGGTTTTTGGCGGTTTGACGATCGTCAACTCAGCTATCTAACTAGGGCAGTTAGGGCAATTAGGGCGCCACATCTTTCGTTCTATTAACGCATAAGCGGCTATTTAGTCCGCTCATAAGTCGTTTCAAATTAACTTGAGCCAAGATATGTATTGTAATTGTTTTCGCGCTAATGCAATTATCTTGTTATTTTTGTTACAGTTAGTTCTTACATTAATTTGACTGAAATGGTTGAAACTTTGCTCGAGACTGTAAGAGCTTATTTGAAATCTCACTAGAACAACTTTTGTTAATCTGTTGGCCCAATTTGTTAACCTGATGGTTAAATTTTGGGCAAAACAGGGACTTTTTAGTTCTTTAGGACAGCTCGGAAAATCAGTTTAGTCGACCTAAAAAAATCAAAGATCGAAAAAAGTTCAAAATTTTTTGAAAATCTGACACCTCACGCTCACCTCGAGAAAATTGTAGATCCACCCCCTGCCGGATACGGAGCAATTTTTTGAATGTTCTCATCCATCATTGAATCTAGGAGGGAAAAAACTCAACCACATCTTCAAAACACACACTCAAAGATTTCGACCCTGTTCGACCCATGTTTCGACCCATTTCGACTCATCATTCGACCCTGTTCGACCCATCATTCGACCCTGTTCGACTCTTAATTCGACCCTGTTTGACCCATCATTCGAATTTGTTTGTTTATAGTCTTTGTTCGACCGTCCTAACTTGAGACGAAAACCGGACATCGTTCGACCGGGTCGGCCAAATCATGAGTCAAACACCTCAACCCAGGAAGATAACGCTCGTTCCCTGTTTCTGTGGCCGAATCTAAAACTCAATGTGCATCTTAAATAATTCTTCCGACTTTTGAAGAAAAACTGAATATTTATGCTCGGTGTGTTAAAGTATCCAATCTTTTCTTTTCCCAAAAACTATGGGATATTAATTAAGAGACAGTCGGAACATTCAGGGTTTTCTTTTGTTATTCTTGTTATTCGAGCAGTCTTCTTTTGTTATTCTTGTTTTTCTATTTGTTTTTTTTTCGGTCTAAGCAGAGTATGGAAACTCTACGACGCGAGTGAACCGAAAAAGTCAACAGCCGGCTAGACCAAATTAAATGTGCAAGACTTACTTCAGGTGGCATCCCTCATGATGGAGAGACCAAATAATGGAACTTTTTTCGTTTATTTCAACCAATCAGATTTGAGTATTCAACAATATCAAATAAATCGGAAAATTTCAAAGAAAGCGAATAAATCAAGCTTTTAAAATTAAGATTGACCGAAGGTAAAATAAGCAGATACATATACTTCCAACTAAAAAGAAAACGAAATCAAAAAATATGAAAAAAAAACTTTGGCTACTTTTGTTGATTTTCTGTTAATAATGATTTCGGTTTTGAACGAAAGTCCTTTAGCCTATAAGAACGTCTAACGATTCTGAGTGGCTTAAAGTTTTCCATCATGAGAACCTCCCCCCCCCTCCCTCTTAACAATAGCAAAAGTCTGCGCGACTGTACAGTTGCTTGCTACCAAAACTAAATGTTCTGCATATTTTTGTCATTTCTTTTTTTGATAAAAACTAAGCAATATTCCAGGGTTGTCATTGTGATATCAACTACACAAAAAACTGTAATTTTTTATCTCTAAATATCACTTCTCTGATTTAAGTCGAGGCTTTTTAGTTGTGTGGCTTCCAAGTCCTCGACTCAAGCCCAGACTGTTGGATCTATTTACCCAATAACCACGTTGTTCTCAAAAACCTAAAATTAGCGCTGACCTTTATCTACAAAGTTTACTGATTCGTCAATATCTATCATCATGAGATCAATTTGGATCAAACAAAATATAAGTAGCCTAACTGTTGTCCCAAAATGGCCAAGTTGACCATTTTCAAACCCCTCAATTTTACAACAGAATGGTCGCATTTGAAACAAGTTGCTGATAATGAGATCAAAACATCACTTGTTTCAAGATGATCAAAAATTGCTTTAAGATGTTTCAAAAATGGCTCACAAAAAATGGACACAAAACAACCAAGCAACAAAATTCCGACATTTTGTTTGACAATTAGAACATACCTGAATACTGTTGAAAATTACCAAATCCACTCTTTTTTGACGTGAACTCATACGCTATTTTTATTATCATTTTTTTAACAAAAGAGAAAACATGAAGCCATCGCGAAGAACAGAAAACTGATTAAACTATCTTTTTTAAATTAATTGTGTCAGCAAATGGTTTGAATGAGCAAAAAATAGAATGCATTGAACTCTCAAGAGATTTTGGTTGGTAACCTTTACAATTATTACAATTTTTAAAATTATAATTCATTTTAAGTGCCAAACTAATTTTGTTTAAAAAAATTATTTTCCGTTAAAAATAAAACCTTTTAAAGAAACCAAAATCAAGAAACCAAAGGATATAGTAGCTTTAATTACTTGTTTTGCCAAAATGCGATCAGAACTCAAATATATTTTGCAGAGGTAATAGCTTTGCAGTCGATATGAAATCTCTAAATGTCGGATGTCTTGTCTTCCTTTGGTTAGAAAGATCCATTCATATAAGTTGAAAGATTCCCGCAGTAGCTTAAAAATTCTCAGTCAATATATTTATCCGTGAGGCGACAATTTGTAACAAACCACAATTCGTAACAGGCGACAATTGGTAACAAGCGACAATTCGTAACAGTAGATTAAGCGGGGATCACTGATTCACGCGTAGAACTCCTCTCGTGCCGGATGTAAGCACAGCGGAGCAAGCGTATTCTACTTGCCAATGCCTTGTTACGAATTTTCGCTTGTTACGAATTGTCGCCTGTTACGAATTGCCGCCTCGCCCTATTTATCAATCCAAAACAATTTTTTCATATTTTAATGATAAAAAAGGTGCATTTTGCAACTGCTTTGAAGCCACCATTCAAAATAAAATGACAAAAATTTTGGTTTCTCAATTTGTAGATAACATATTAATGTCAACCGTCTAACTGTTATCTATTTTTTGAAGTATGCTTCAATCATAGTTACTCAATTTGGAACAGCCAGAGAGCAAATATTGTCTCGATAGCTTTTAGTCGATAAAACATGCAAAAAGATTACACTAAGATAATCTTCGCCATCAGTCAACTTCAAAAAATCAATCAAATTCAAGACAAAGATATTTTGACACTTTCCCATTATTTGCATTTGAAGGCTCTAAATAGGATTCTTGGGCTTATCCTGTCAACCAACAGACTTGAGGTTCGAGCCCCGCCATGCGCCATATGAGCTGTTTGAGTGTGCGGCTTAAATTATGAATAGCAAACGCCAAAAATTGTTCATAGATTTACGGAGGCACAATGTGATCACCTGAAAAATGATTTGATTTTTATTCTCAAAAAGAGATGGCATACTGCGTGTACTTTTGTGGAATCTATTGACAACTTTTATATTCTCTCCATGGTGGGATTTTCCCGCATCACAGCTTGGTACATTATTCCACTCCATCAACACGTTTTTTACAGTTTATCACTTGTTTTAGTGAGAGTTTGGGAAATTAGACGATAGGCAAATTAGACGATCAGAAAATAACTTCTTGCTCGTCGTCTAATTTCCTAGGCCTCTTTTAGTGTTTTGTGTTTTTTTAGTAATCTTAGACTTTGTAAGCGATAGAATGGTTCATAATTATGACAAATGCATCGATAATCTACTTCGCATAAGCTGCTGCAGCCTATAATGTCACTTTTATTTACAAATCAATTTTGAGCCACTTCTGTAGGAAAATAAATCAATTTTAGATGATTTAAAAAGTAAATGAACCTCTTTGAGCTCTAAAAATCAGTTATTTACGAAACAACGACCTTAAATACTTATTCACAAGTGTCTCTAATTGAATTTATAATCTCTCTTATCGGCAAAAATCAATTTCATGCTGCAAAACGAGTGCAGTGAAATAGATTCGTGTGGTATAAAAAGGAAAATCCGAGATGAGAAAACCATCCTCACAATTTCTGTTGTCAAATCTCCTAGCTGCAATACTCGAAATCTGAAATCCAAATTTGTTCGAGGATGTTTAAAATTGCTATCTTTGCTTTACTGGCTGTGTCGGTATTGGCTAGATACCAAAGAATGCCTCCTGGTTTTGCCAGTGAACCGGCGCCGCCAAAAGTGTCTGAGCCATCGCCAAAGGAAGCCGAGATATCTGAGCCATCTCTTAGAGCCTACCAATGCGGAAAAGCTCCATTGCATGAACCATTGGACCAAAGAATTGTCAATGGTTCAAACTCGCCGGTGAGAGGATCGTACCCTTTTATGGTGAACATCAAAATGGGCTGGAACCACTGGTGCGGAGGTGCTCTGTATGATAAGTATACAGTCATTTCGGCTGCCCACTGCTTCTGGACTGGCATGGATCCCTCGCCTTTGAAACTGTTTTTTGGCGACAAACACCAGAAATATGGATATGAAATCGAACATGGCCAGGAGAGAAGATACGTCAGAAGTGTCACGATTCATCCGAGGTACGGTCAGGACGGCTGGAACTCGAACGACATTGCGATTCTGAAAATGACACAGTCCGTCCCTTTTACAGACAAGATCCAACCTATCTGCTTACCAAGCATTGAGGTTCAAGGAGGTGAGAAGACAGTGACTTTGGGATGGGGATACACCAAGGGAACTGGCGACGGAAACATCTTGAGTGTCGTCGAGGTTCCTGTGATTTCCAGAGATACGTGCAAGAAGTGGCTGGGCGGATACTTCACAGAGACAATGGTCTGCGCTGGATTCGAAGAGGGGATGCGGGACTCCTGCCAGGGAGACTCCGGAGGACCTTTGGCGATGCAGAATGAAGAGGGCTTCTTCGAACTCACAGGCGTGGTCTCTTGGGGAAACGGATGTGCCCAGGCGAGGAACCCAGGTGTCTACACCGAAGTGGTGGACTACATTGACTGGATCAACGAAGTTGTTGGCACTCCGAGGTACTAAAGGACTCAAAATTTCGAAAAGTCTGGACTTAAGATGCTGATATGCGCTCTTATTGTAACTTTTATTAATTTCGTATTATAACATGATATAGGGGAGATTGAATTAAAGTTATTAAAACAAAATTCTTGTCTCAAAGCAACATTCAATAATTCACAACTCAAAGATTATACAAACGGAATGATTTAAAAACACACAATTTCTTTTTCCGTCGTGCGTTTTGAGTTAGGACCGAAGTGTAACTCATAGAGTAATTTCGGATAGGGTACACCGTCTGCTCGTCACGCTATCTTATTTTCGGCCGGATAGATTCGTGCAACTTCTTAGTCTAATACCGATCCTAATCTTACTCTTATACTATCTAGTCTCAGGTTGTTTAACTAGTCTCTGCTAGGCTCAATAGATCTAGGGTATACTGGTTTATTGCGGCTGCTGAAGTGCTCGGGAGAGTCCAACTAATTTCTAAGTTAAATTCAAATCTCTCTGGTGCTGAAATTACAAGTAACTTCAGCACTTACAAATAAGTGGGTTGTTAGTTAGATGGATCATGATTGGTTAATATTAAATACTTTACATTGGTAAAACATTTAATTTATCCAATCATAAAATGTAGTTTAGATCAGGTTCCACCCATCCGGGTTTTACAGAGTTTTTTAGAACAGTTCTTCTGTAGTTCAAGGATGGATGATGGACGTTGGTATTTGGCGAACATCATAATTTTCTTCCGCTTCTTCTTGTGACATCGACTGAGTCTCTGCAACAGCATCAATTCTGATTTCAGAATGGTTGGCTATGTCAGGTTTTTCTGTTCTTCGTGGAGAACTTCTTTTGTGTCTGATCTAGTTTGGGAATGGCGTGGAGATTGTGCGTGGAGGGGATGCCTGGTTACTCGGATCTGTACGTATACTTGAACATCGAGGTGGTCATTGGTCTAGTTCAATGAAGTCCTTTTCTGCGAAGTCAAGTCGTACTCTAAATCCTTTGAGTTGTGATTGTGAGCGGCATATCGATTGTAGTTGGTCATTCTCTCTCGAGTGTAGTGAGGTCGTCTTGTCTTTTGATGTTCGTCCTTGGTGTTGTATTCTGATCTATATATTGCATCATGTGATTTTACATTTTATAAAACTTTTATTAATTTAATATTTTTTAATTATGATTTTAGTTAGTTGTTTTCACAAAAGCTTTTTGTTTTAGTTCGGTTATTTTGAAGAGTTACTCACCCTTGAGTAGCTCTTATTAAAAATAAAGGTGTGGTCACAAAGCGTGGATGTAGCGCGGTGGGTTAGGCCGGCTATAGAGCATGCTCAGGACGTCCTTTCCTGGTGGGTTAGGCCAGGTGTGGGAGTATAATTTCATGCGGTGTTTGTGAGGGGTCCTGTTATGTGACAACGTTTTATGTTGGGTTTGTTGTGGTTTTACTTATGTCTTGTTGGTTATGTACTTTTTCTAAAAAGCAAATTGTTTGTGGTATGGGTTTGTCTTTCGACTTTTTTGTGTTTTATTATTTCTTTCTAAGACTTTGTAATAGTCTTCAAAAGAATAAATTATCCAGTTTTAAACTGGGTTAATCCGGTTTGGGTACCGTTGGTTTCCTTTTCTTAGTCATGCTGTTATTCTATGATTTGTGGTATTTAGTAAGCTGCGTTGGTTAGTTTTGTTTAGTATATGATTCCTTTCCAACCGGGTTAAAGGAAAGTTTGAAACATGTTATTTTGAAAAAATGAAATGAAAACTGTTACGGAGGTTTCAAGATTGTGAAGTATAAAATCTTAAAATTACTTTTTAAATTCTACTTTCTTTAATATTTTAGATTGAGGGATGAACATTTTGTAGTTTTTACGTGGTTGATTTCGGAGTCTTGTTGTTTTTCTATGTTCTGATTTGTCTATTTCTTCTTGGGGTATTATTTGTTCGGTCATTTTTCTATTTTTTCTTTGTTTTGGAGATTCTTTATGGTTTTGTGTATTGTTTTTGGTGGCGGTTGGTTTTGTGTTTTGATTTTCGGTGGGGTTATCATTTTGTTCTGTGTTTTTCAGATGTGGTTCATTTTGAATGATTTTTAATCCTGTGAAAGAATATAATTGGGTTAATTCGCGGAGTGCGTATTCTTTTGGGTAATAAGGTAATAGGTTGTTTCGATGTTGAACGATTTCTTTTTTGTTTGAGTCGGTAATTTTATATGTGACATCAGTGGGTTTTGCAATTATTTGGTAGGGTCCTTTTCGGAGGGGTTGTAATTTTTTAGAAATTCCTTTTTGAGTATTAAAATTAGGTATTAAAACAAATGTTCCAATTTTTAAATCGGAAGCTGGTGTAAAACGTGAATTGATTTGTTCATTTATGTTCTGTCTTTGTAATAACTTTTTTCGTTATTTTTTGGTAAATTTCATTGTGTTTCTTATCTCTATTTAAAATCCATTCGGTGTGTGTACCGGAGGCTAATTTAAGAATTTGTGGGTGATGAAAATGATCTTCCTCGTGTGTATGTAAAGGTAGGTTATAACAAATTGAGTCTTTAGTTGGTTGACAATAACCTTGTGCGTTTTTATGGGAATTTGCTGTAAACATTATTGGTTTGCGTGGCTTTTGGTTAAAAACCATTTCATATGGTGACATTCCTAAAGTTGTCGTGATTTGTGAATTATATGCTAAGGGAAATAATTTTACATCTGCTGACCATTCGGTATATTTTGTATCATTTCCGTTGATGATACATCTAAGATATTCTTGTAGTGAACGGTTCATACCTTCGACTAAGCCGTTTGTCCAAGGTGCATGAGATGTACGTGGTTTGTGTTTAATGTTGTATAAATGACATAGTGTTATTATTTCATTATTTATGAATTCTGTACCGTTGTCTGTAACTAAAATTTCTGGTAGTCCGAATTTTGCTATCCAGTGTTCATAGAGTGTTGTGTAAGCGTAATAAGCGTTACAATGTGGTACTGGGTTAAGTGCTACATAATGTGTAAATGCGTCAACAATTACCATAATGTAGGAGTTTCCTTCTGATGAGGGTGAAATTGGTCCTTTAGTATCAAATGAGATACGATGATTAAAATACAAACTTTGTCCTTTAAAATCTTGTTTTTGTGCTATTTGTTTTTGATTTGGGTAAGGTTTATTCAGTTGACATACTATACAATCATTGCATAGTACTTTTATCCAAATTGGTGCATTTGGGAAGTAAAAATTTTGTATAAAATTTGAATATGTTTTTTCTGATCCAGAGTGTCCTTTAATATTTTGTGTATGTGAAATATTAAAAGCTATAAGAATCATACTTATAGGGAGACAGGGAACTGTAGATTCATTTAGGTTATACTCTAAAAGGTCTGTTTTTTCGTTAATTGTTGTGTTGTTAAATTTGCGAAAGTATCGGAGGAGTGTTTTGTTTCCTAGAATGGTTGAATCTGCTTTGATAGGTTTAGTTTTATATTTGTGCCATGATTTCAGTTGTCGAATTATTGGGTCAAGATTTTGATATTGTTTCAGTGTTGAAATTGTAATTGTTTCTGTTGGGGGGAGGAAAATGTTTTCGATTTCTAATTTAGATAAGGGTATTGTATCAAGTGGGTCATGGAGGTCAAAAACTTGATTTATTGTGTATTTTGAATCATTTGTTTGTGGTCCTGATAAATTTATTTTATCAGTTAAATCTTCTTTTTCGATTAGTGGAAAATGGTCTTTCTTAGGTAGGTGTTGTTTTGTTCGTTTTTGTTGGGTGTTACTTTTTATCCATTGAGAATATGGGATTGGTTTGAAAGTTGATGTTCCGAGTAGATCAACTTCATAATGATTATTTTGACAATCTAAATAAAGTGGGAAATGTTGTAAATTATTTATTTGTGATTGTTCAATATCAGTTTTTACTGCATATTTGCATTCTAATCGAGGTGATGTTTCGTTTTCTGCAAGGTAGAATTTTATGTTTTTGGGTATTTCAACTGTTGTTTTTCGTGTAAGTAATTCAGGTGGTGTATTTCGACTTAAGGTGTCTGGTAATGCAAGATTTTTTCCTGCAGTCCAAACTATATGTAAGTTTGGAAACTTCATTAGAATTAATTGAAATCTGTAAACTCGGTGGTTTGGGTTAGATTTTTGTGTAAAAAGAAAAATGATTGGTTTGTGGTCTGTGAATAAAACTGTGGGATGTTTTGATCCAAGTATCAGAAATTCATATTCTGTCAGTGTATATATTATGGCTGTACATTCTCTCATTAGGGTTGAGAGTCGTAGCTCTGCTTGAGTGAATAATCGGGAGTTTGCTGATATAAGGTTCATTTTGTTTGTACCATTATGTGATTGTAATAATGCTGCGCCGATGCCAAAGTTCGAAGCATCGCACATTGCATAAAATGGTTGATCAGGGTCTGGAATTGTATTTGAAATTTGTTCAGTTAAAAGTTTCTTTATTTCTTCGAATCGTGCTTGATGTTCTGTATTCCATTCAAAGTTATTTTGTTGTCTAAGAATGTTATAAAATGGTCGTAGATATAATTGCATTTTATAAACATATTTACTTAAAAAGTTTAACATTCCAAGGAATTCTTGGATTTTCTTTTTATTTGTTGGTGGTTGAAGTTTTTGAATAGCGTCAATGCGTGATTTCAATGGAGTGATTGTTTTTCTTTCTATGTTATGTCCTAAGAATTTAACTCTTGTTAAAAAGAAGTGTGATTTATCGGGGGCGGCCTTCAGATTTTCGTTCTGAAGTATTTGGTGATATTGTTCTAAAACTTTGAACATTTCGTCTTTTGTTTGTGATTGCATAAAAACATCGTCTAGATAGGTGATTGCGTTTTTCTTGAGTATTAGTGGTCTAAAAATTTTGCTCATAAAAGCTGAAAATGCTGCTGGTCCTATGGATATTCCATAGAATAAGCGGTTGAATTCATATTGTTGGTTTCCGATAACAAATTGTGTTAAACGTCGTGATTGTTCATCTAGTGGCATTTGATTGTATGCACTATTCATATCGGCGGTTGTAAAGTATTTGCCATTTATTTTTGTTAAAATAACTTGTATTGGTTCAATGGGCCAATTACATTTTGATTCATCTATGAGTGAATTGAGGTATCTAGCGTCGAGAACGATTTTTAATGATTCTCCTTTAGCTAGAATGATAACGGGGTTGATGAATGTGTTGCCTTTTGGTTGTTCTTCTTTATTAACTGGTGATATAATATTGTACTGTTCTAAAATATCGAGTAATCTGTTTACTTTATCATGTAAGTGAATTGGTACTTTACTTGCTCTCTGTTTTTTGAAAACTGCGTCTGGTTTTAACGGGAGATGTAGTGATGAACTGATTTTTCCAACATCGAATTTTGATGTTGCATAGACTGATGAATATTTAATTAGCTGTTTGGCTAATTTTTCGAATTCGTCTTGTGTTATTTGTGAATGTTGGAAATTAAACATTGTTAAAAATTTCTGTTGGTCTGCTGTGTAGTTACTTATGTTGAATGTAGGTTTGAAATATGGAGTTTTTGTGAAATAATCCGTATTTCTGTTTTCGTTACTTATTATATTATTTATAGATAATTCTTCATTAAGAATTGTAGATTGGCAAATATCTAGTAATTGGAGTATATTATTTACGCGATAGGCTTTTTCGTGTATTGGTGATATTGTAGCGTTGGTTTCGCAATATCCTAAAAGTCCTAAAGGTAATGTTACTTGGTAAGGTGTATTATTATAGACATGTAAGGAAATAATATCTGAATTCGAATTTTTCAAATATTTTATTGAAGAGATTGTGATTTTGAAAAATTTATGAATAGGTTTGAATTCAAAATCTGACATATAAAATTTTTGTTTGTTTTGTTCTTTATCATATTGGTGAACTTGTTTGATTGAAAAATTATAGATGTTTCCTGATAGTGGTTTCAGGTGTTTTCTTTGTTGGTTAAATATCGGATAAAATTTTGAAAAGAATGGTGGTTGTTTATTTAATCTTTGAAAAAATGTTAAGGATGTTTCTTTTGTTTTTGTATATTTATCTTTGATTAATATTTTACTATTTAGTATGTTAATTGTTGGTATATACTTCGAAATAAATGGTATTCCAATGATATTATATTTAATATCAGTGATATGAAATATTTGTTTAAATGGTTTATTTAAAATTTTGCTTTGCTCCATTGTTCTGGTAGGGAGGAGAAATAATTGGATTTTTCCGTAGTTTATCAATGTTGATCCTTGTGCTGTTGCTAGCTTACTGGAGGTTTCAAGAGGTGTTAGCTTTGGATGTAAAGTTTTTATTTCATTCCATGTGGGAATGTTTATTATGTTTGATTCTGCTCCTGAATCAATTAAAAAATCTATTTCAAGGTCTGGTGGTTGAAATTCTTTATTTCTTGGGCTTTCTAAGAGAAATGGTATTGTCCAAATTTTTTCTTTGGGTTGTTCTTTTTATATATTTTGATAAATGTGGTTTGTATTCAAGCATTTTGTTTTGGTATTTTTATTGGTTTGATTTGTAGTGTTTATCTCATTTGTTTCTTGCGTCGTTGGTGTGGAATTTATGGGTGTAGTGTAATTATTTTGAAGAAATTCTGATTGATTTTCATATATATGTGATGGAAAGGGTTGTTCATATATGACAGATTCATAGTCATTTTCGACTTTTATCATATTGATAGCAAGAGTGTTTTCAGTATCACTTTCTGAATCTGATGATGTACAGTTTATTTGATTGAGTTGTAACGTATCAGTTACTGTGTCATCAATACCTGGAGGGTCTGATGTTGTTTCTGGGTTAGCTTGTACTTGATTGATTTGTCTTTGATGTTTAGGTGTACTGCTTCTGTGACGATTATTAGAATTATTATAGTTATTATTATTCCTATGTGGTGATTGGGAATAATTTCTATAACGATTATTATAACTTGGGTGTCGATTTTGTGAATTATTTCGCGATCTGTTTTGGTAATTATTGTTTGGTCTGTTATAGTTCGATCTATTATATGAGTTATTTCTTGATCGATTATTCGGGTAATTCTGGTTTCGGTTGTTTGAATAACTTCTATTTCGATTATAGGAGTAGTTTCTATTCCTATTGTATGATGAATTTCGTGATTGGTTGTTTGGATAGTAGTTATTTCTTGATTGGGAATTAGATCTAGAAACAAATCGTTGTGTATTTGAATTTGATCTGGAGTAGTTATTTCTACTATTTGGTCTATTGTAGTGATTTTGTGATGGATTATACGTGTTTCTTCGTTCTGGTGATCTTCCTCTATAACTTGAGTTATATGGTGATTGATTTCTTGTATAATTTGTATTGTTCGGGAGTGGTTTTCCTGAACTGTTGTTGCTGTGAACTGTTTTGTTCGGTAGATTTTGATCTTTTTTCATGTATTGATAGAATGATTTATTTGGTTCTTTGTATTTTTGAGGTTTATTTTGACTATCTTGCTGTTTTTGTCTACATTCGGAAATACTATGTCCGTATCGTCGGCAATAATTACACCATTTTTTGAAAGATGGTTTGCCTTTAAAGTTCGGGTTCTTTTCGTAAATATTGAGTATTTCAGTGATTTTTTCAACGAGGTCTGTTTCTGATTCCTGTATATTATTAATATTAGTGGAAGTCGTTTCAATTTTGTTAACGTATTGTAATTTCAGATTTTCCGTTTCTTCTAGTTTCATCGTGATTTCTGCTTGTTCTAATTTGTCTACTAGTTTTCGAAAATCTAAATCGGGTTCTCGAATTGAAGAAGGATGGGATGCTCTCTTTTTTATTGCTATTTTCCTTAATTGTGGTGTTAAGGTCATCATTAAGATTTCTGTCATCTTTGTGTTTTTATAGTCATGTGTATTTAGTGAATATGCTTTTCGAACTAGTGTTTCGATTCGTACTGCTATTTGCTTGATGGTTTCGTTTGGTAATCTGCGAATTTCATTACATAAAACTCTTTGTTGTTGTTTGTTTCTTTCGGAGTCAAACATTTTTGAAAATTCTTGTGTAAATCTTTTCCAGTTTGATTTTATTTCTAGAGGTAGTACTGAAAACCATTTTTGGGCTGCGCCATCTAAGGTTGTTTGTATTAACGCTGTGCGTCGATGTATCCAGTTTTGATGTAGTGGCGTGTTAATTGGTTCAGGTCCTATGTTTAAAATCAAATTTGCTGTTACTGCATTTAAGTAATCTTCTACAGAGTATTCAGGGTCTGTTCCTGTGAAGACCATTAAAGGTTTGTTTGATGTTATTGATGATCCACCCATAAGGTATGGATTCATTGTCATTTGTAATGATTCTGCTGCATTTGGCATTTGAGAAAAATTTGAAAGTTGGTTTCTTGTTATTTCATGTTGTTGAAGATAATATGGGAGTGGTATTTCATTTTGCATTTGTGATGGTTGATACGAGTGTGCAGTCATTGGATTTTGTTGTTGAATTGGTTGAAAAGTTTGTGTATTAATTGGATTTTGTTGTTGGATTGGTTGTTGATATTGTGCATCTATCGGTTGTGGAGAAAAATTTCTATGATTTGTACGTGTTTTTTGTATTCCTTGTCTATGATATTCTTGAGTATTTGGTGCAAATATATCTGGTTGTAAGAAATCATCATCTGAGGATAAATAATCCATTTGATAAGATGTTTGTTTTTTATTTTTATTTTGTTGAAAAAATGGGTAATTTTCACTGCGATCCTGTGGAGGATTTGGTTGAAAATTTTTGGAATTATATTGGGCCGTTGGGTCATCCCAGTTTCGAGGTTTTGTATATTGATTAAAATTCCTTTGTGGTTGATAATTTGTTTTTGATGGATGTGTATAATTATAATTATGGTCTGCAAAGTTGTTTCTAGTGAATGTTTTGCGTGTTTTTGATGGTATTGTCATGGGTCTATATGTTTGGTAATCCATATGTGAATATTTTGGAGCAACCGAAGGTTTAACGGTTGATTGTAAGGTTACCTGTGTTTGTGAAGGATTTGTAATTCTTGGTGTTGTTAAATTTGGGCGTATTGGTGAAATACTTTGTTGTGTAGTTGTTGTGTGTACAATTTCTTCATTTATGAAGTGTGATGGTGTCTGGATATCTTGTTGAGTAAGATTCCTAGTTCCATTGAGGTTTTCGTTGTGTATGACTGTAGAGTTTAAACTATTATTTTGTGTATCGGGTAAAAATGTATTATAGTTTAATGGTGTTGCATCAATTGTTAATGGTATTACTCTTACGTAATCTCTTATGTAAGATATTGTACCTATTGCTTGACTTGAGATTGATTGTGGAAAACTTATAAATGCGGGATGAGACCATTCGGGGTCCCAAACATAATCTGATTGTTCTGTGATAGCGGTATCATCGTTCGAATTTTGGGGTCTAAAATTTTTTCTTGCTTGTGCAATTAAATCAATATTGTGTGTGAAATAATCTATTATGAACCATGCCAAAATTTTTTGTAAATCGTGTTTGGTATGTTGTGAAACGTCGTCTTTCGTGAAATTTTCTTTAATGATGTTTAAATAACTAGAGAGTAGTGTGATTTCATGTCGTACTCTTAAATGTTTAGATGTTTCTGTCGGTGAGACATTTGTTAGTGGGAGTTCATTTTCTAATATCGAAATATAACTATATATTATTGCGAAAACTTCATTGGTGAATATGGAGTTTGCTCTTTGTGAGTTATGGTATTGGATGCTTTTTATATATTCTGAAAAAACTTTTGAAAATTCTAAATCAAGATCGTCTGTTTGTATAGTATATGTTCTATTATTATGGTTTGGGGAAGTGAACTCTATGGAGTAGATTCCATACTGTTGTGTTATGTTGCATATATCTTTTAAGTAGTGGTCTATGATTTGTCTTTTGATTTTTACATCGGGGAACTCTGTTTTACATGGACTGATTCCGGGTTCAAATAAATTTACGAGTAAATTTTGACAAAATATGTGTTGTCCTCTATCAGTATCTGCGTCTACTATAAAAGGAAAGATTTCATCATCATCTGGAGTTTCGTCACCTGGGGTGTGCGTTGAACTCATTTTTCCGTTCGATGACTGTTAATATGTAATTATTAATGTGTCGAATTGGTTGATTCCAATTGTATAAATGTACTGGTTTGTGTTTGTACTGTTTTTTTATTCTTCTTTTTCCTCTTTGTGATGAATTTGAAGTTGTTTCTGAGTCAGAAAAATATAATTGATCGTGAAGTGGGTAATTTTTATCTATTGATTCTTTTAGTTTGTAAAGTTCGTCTAAACTGTTGGTTTCTGATTCTGAAAATGCGTTTCGATTTTTTGAAAATCTTCTTCGTGTTATTTGTCTTTGTTTAGTTATTATTTTTCTCTTTAGTGTTTGTCGTTTTGTTCGAATGTATCCAACTGTTTGTGTATGAGGTGTGATTACAAGGTCGTATTTTTTGTTATCTATTTCACAATTGTGTAAAATGATTGTTTGTTTATTTCCTAGGTTTTTAAATGACATAAGGTTTAGGATGACGGATGCAAAAGGTTGTTAAATGATTTCTATTTTCCTAAACTGTTAGTTCTTACGATTTTTTGGTTAGCTTAACCTGGGTCTATTTGTTCAGGGTTGGAGAGAAAAGTATATCGATTCCGAAGAATGATTTTTACTTTCTCGTGACTAGTATAAGCTAAGGTGTTAACTTACTTAATCTTACTTAGGGGTAGTGATTGTGTTCAAGGGTTGGAGAATAGTAAATCGATCCACAAGGTTCAGGTATAATTAGAACGCGAGTAGTTCGTTAGATACTATTTTAAACTTACTAAGTCTAAGATTTATCCTGGGTCTGGTAAGAGGGGGGATCAAGTGAAGGATGATTAACCGAAGTTCTTCACTGTTTATCCTAATTTGAATGATTAGTTTTGTTTAAAAATTTCTATTAGTCTTGGGTCTTTAGAAAGGGTTGGGTAGTGAATCGACGTTTGAGGTCGTTAGACACTAATTAAGTGGGTGGGGGAGAACAAAGTTGTTCTGTTTGATCCAAGGATAAGCCTTGATGATCAAATTTGAAATTTAATTAAGTAGAAAATGATTTAAGATCCAAGGATAAGCCTTGATGATCTGGTTTTAAAATTAAGTGAATTTAAGTTTTGATAAATTTTTAAATGTGTGTAAAGGAAAGATTTAGTGTTTTGATGATATTAGTGAGTTGATGATTGCTGTTATGTTTTAGGTGATGAAGCTGGAACAACAAGATGATTTATGATTACTAACCATTTATTGTCATGCTACTAATTTTTATTTTTATTTTCCAATAAATATTTTTCAAACATGTTTTGTATAATACTGCAGAGTTTTAGGAAAACGATCTTAGATCTTTTTATCAATCGTTATTGTATAATATTAATTTTGTTTAGCGCCTGAAATGATTTTGAAGATTAACTTCAAGGTTTTATGTTTGCAAATGGAAATCTAAATTCATTGCAAGTAGTATTCGAAATATAAAAGTTTGTTCTGGCTTTTGCCGAACTATCATATAACTATACGGCAAGTTTCTAACTTTGTCGTATGTCGTCTTTGGTTCGAGGTCTTCTTCCAATTCCGGGTAGTTCTGTTATGGTTCGGAATATTGGCTCTGATCTATTGAGTCGGAGAGACATTTCAATTAAATTATTGTCGTATAACATTTTGTAAATGTTTTTGTCTAATTTCTAATCTATTTTTGGTTAATTCTAATCTAGTAAGGTCTTGTTCGAGACTTATGGTCGCACCAGATGAGTTAGGACTGGAGTGTATAACTCATAGAGTAATTTCGGATAGGGTACACCGTCTGCTCGTCACGCTATCTTATTTTCGGCCGGATAGATTCGTGCAACTTCTTAGTCTAATACCGATCCTAATCTTACTCTTATACTATCTAGTCTCAGGTTGTTTAACTAGTCTCTGCTAGGCTCAATAGATCTAGGGTATACTGGTTTATTGCGGCTGCTGAAGTGCTCGGGAGAGTCCAACTAATTTCTAAGTTAAATTCAAATCTCTCTGGTGCTGAAATTACAAGTAACTTCAGCACTTACAAATAAGTGGGTTGTTAGTTAGATGGATCATGATTGGTTAATATTAAATACTTTACATTGGTAAAACATTTAATTTATCCAATCATAAAATATAGTTTAGATCAGGTTCCAGTTCTTACTTTTAAGATGAAGTGACCTGCAAGTGCTGATCAATTAGAAGTGATTTTTGAGATTGCCTTGAATTTGACTCAAGTCAGGAGCCGTTTTTGGAAGTTGTTCTTTAATTGAAGTTTTCGTGGATTTGTTCTCTACCCTTGTGATAAGCAAAGTTATTGCAACCGGTTACTAGACCATTTTCTGGATATAACTATGTCACAGGATTTCGTATGAGTGATTTTGTATAAATTGCTTTTTATAACTTTTTGATTGAATGATTTGTTTGGCTTATTTTGAATCGTTTTATTTGCCTCGTGATACGTCGTTTCAAGAGCGGAATTATATTTTTGATGCGTTCTGCGTTAAATTTTTTGGATTTGTAAGAATAAAATTAAAATCATTTGCTAAAAAGAAAACGAAGTACGCGCTCCGAAAATAAATTCCAAGTGGCGCAATTAAACATCACTGCAGATGGCCTAGATAGGCAAGTGCCGAGTGCTCAATGACCAAAAAAGACAAAGTGATATAGTACGACAATTATTTTTGGGATAATGTTGGATAATGACTGTTTGGCTCCCATATTTAAGAAATTTTAAAATTAATTATGCCGAAACAGTGATTAATAGATAACTAATTACACTTGCGAAAACCAGCCTGACAAATTCTTCTCTTTTTTCCCTTTTTTGTTCTCTTAACTTCTTCCAGGTTCCTTCCTACTTGGCCTAGGGTTAGCGCTTTCGCCTTTTTACCCTTAGGTCTGGGGTTCGAGTATGGGCCGGACCTTATATTTCAGTATGCATGCAATTGAAAAAAAAATAGGTAAAAATTGAACTTTTTGAATTTTGTTTTCGATTTCTTATGTTTTTTATGTTTGTCGTGTAAAGCAAGTGGTGAGAAGCTCAGCTTCGCCTCTGTGTATACAATAGATGCCACCTTCATCTTTTCCACGTGCTTCAATTGAATTCACAGGTCATCTCTGATCCTGGCGTTCTTGCAAACTTTTATTTTAAGTCGGAAAGTGTATAAATTTAGGTTTTTGAACGCGTTGGTGTATGGTGGGTGGGGTTGATGCAATTTAATTTTTTAGATTAAATGGTCAGTAGTAAATTGACATAATTCCCGACTAAAGAGTTGAAAACTAAAGAACAAATACATGTAAGTTGTAGAAAGTGGGGGTTGCAGACATGGCCGACAATCAGGGCGACTTCCTCTCCGAGGAAAACTTGTGTGGCCAAACTATCCTCAAGTTGGTGTCCCGGGGGAATGCGATCATAGCTGAGATACTGAGACTGTCCGACTTCATCCCCCCAGTTTTTAATGGCCAGGGGGACCATGAGAAATACGCACCCCTCCTTATGGACTTCCACTATTTCACGTGAGTAAAGAATTGATTATTTGAAGAAAAGAAGTTGTAATGGGTGATGCATAATAGAAAGGACCAACATACCAGCTGTTCAGCTCGTTACGGAGGACCGCGGTTGTGTCCATGGTTATAATTAGATGCAATCTTTTTGGTTATTTTCCTGGGCTGGGTAATGATGCCTCGCCCTTAAGCAACAAGTACGAAGGGCTTTTCGATTGACAGGTAAAGACTTGGCCACTTCAACGTAGCTCAAAAAATATACATCTCTTTTGTTGAGAGCTAGAAAGAGCATATCTGATTTTGAAGTACATCGATTATGTAGAGTTATGGACACGGCAGCCCTTGCAGGTAGTATTGTACAAGTATAGGCCACAAAATGTAGCCCAAAATTAAAATGACATTTGTTCTTAGAATATCGGAGAGCTTTGAGAAGAGTTACAGTGGGAACGGGAAGCTGGTGGATCTGAACGAGGAGTTCCGAGACAACCACAAACTCATCATAGAGAGGTTCTACCTGGTGTTCGAGAGTGTGTACAAGTACGTGGACGACCTGAACAAGTATGTCACTCAGCTGTCAGAGGGCTCCTTTGTGCAGGAGACGGTGGACAGTGTGATCAAGACTATAGAGGGCAAACAGTTGCTGGCAGAGGCAGTCTACATCTACGGGGTGATGCTACTGCTCTTGGACATCAAGGTACCCGGTGAGTGCACATTGAGAACATTTGGGGGAAATAGTCTCTACTCAGAGCTAAGAATTTAGAAAAAAAGAACTTATGTCAAGTGAACCGGCTTCTTAGTAATTTAAGATTTAATGATTGGTTCTAATATAGTTTCAACATAAAACCATTTATAAACGACATAGCGGACTAAGGCTGTCGCGTGCGTTTCAGCTCCTAGATGGAACTGATATTGATATAGTCTTAATAAAGACATCTTGGCTTTTCTTGACGAGAGTTAATTCATGGACCAGGATGTGGTTGGAAGCACCAGTCTGCTTCCTGTAGAGGGACCGGAACTAGTAGCCACTCAACTTTCGTTCACCTTGGTATCTTCTGTGCACGTTTGTATGTTCTTCGAATGAGTCTCTTTTTAGGAGACGTGAGGGAGAAGATGCTCGTGTTCTACTACCGCAATGGAGGCACACACGTGTCCACAGACTCGCACATAGACGAAGTGTGCAAACTACTGGCCTCCACCGGCTACATCCACTCCTCCTCTGTGGACAAGCAGAGTGTGCGGCCACAGGACTACCCGGAGAGTTTGTTCAGAAGGGTCCCTCTCAACGACTACTTCCTCCAGATTGTATGTGGCAGGATGGAGTCGGATGACTTGTACAATCTCATCTCCTTCTACCCAAACCCCACACACAGGTGACTCAAAGAGAAGACATGAGATATATTCCACGAGTCCCCCACCCCCCGTTCAAAAGGATTGGGGTGGGGTGGGGTGGAGACGAAAAGCTGCCTCAATAATGCTCGCAAATGTATCAATGTCTGCAAAATGCCTCAATCAGTAGATCAATGGCCGGAAAAATATTTATGGATTCCAAAACGTTTGATTGTTCGTCTATATGGGTTGAGATTAGCCGCTTGATACCATACGGGCTGTGGGAAATCTATTGAGAGATCCCAGATATTTCTTTCGTCAACTGTTGACCTATAATAGCAGCAAGCGCATAATAGCAGCAGTTTCTGTCGAATAATGAATTGGAACCCAAATCGCTCGTCCGTTCAATTGTGAATAAACAAAGATTGAAAACTATTGTGGGAAAGTGAATAAACTGGTTCACCACGTTGTGATCAAAATAAGCGCAGTTAGAAGGCTGCCAAAAGTTTTCATTATGGACCTGTTTTACATTGCGGTGGTAATAAAAAAAGCTTTTAGAAATCTTAATTGAGAATACTTTTGTTCTATGTATGTATGTATGTATGTATGTATGTATGTATGTATGTATGTATGTATGTATGTATGTATGTATGTATGTATGTATGTATGTATGTATGGTGTTGTAGGAGTCATGCATTGTCTGGACAGGCCTCTATGATCTACGTGATGCTGTACTTTGTGCCTGAGTTGCTGCACTCGGACAGTGCCAAGATGAGGGGAATAGTGGACAAGTTCTTCCCAGACAACTGGATCATCAACCTCTACATGACCATCCCAGTCAATCTGGCAGAGGCGTGGGAGCCATACAAGTACATACGCTTTTCTTCTTGTCTCTAACATATACTTACTAGCTATTTCCGTTTGTAGACTTAAGATGACTCATGGGTTATAGAGATTTGCAAAGATGTTTATACATGTACAATGGTCGTTAGTAATTCTACTTGTGCTGTTTTCGATGAAAGTGTGTATTTTATTCACTTATATTCGGGCCCGTTTTTTGACCCCCTTACATTTTCTGTGAGCCTATTATTGCAATTGTTGAGGGGTTGGCGGGAGGTGGAAAAGAAAAGAAAGAGCAGCTGTGTTGCTTTGTTCAAGGGCAGCTCGTCTAGCTTTGGCACAGAGTCTGATGCTAGAGAACGTGAAGCGACTGTCGCTGAAGATGCACAAGAAGATGGGCGAGTGTGGGGTGAGTGTGAACAACTTCCTGAAGGAGGGGGTGCTGACTGTGAACTACCTGTTGGACAACAGAGACAAACTGCTCAACTGTATCCGGGAGTCAAACACCACACTCAAGTGGATGCTGCTGCACAACAGCAAGGTACATGCAATGCAACAACCATATGCTCACTATGCTATTCCGAAACACTCACACTCAACAGGGCCCCCCATTTATGTACTAGTTAAATCAGATATCAAGACATTCAGACCATATGACTACTGCCCGCTGTACTTAATAATGTTTTTTTTTATATATCATTAGTAGCTGTGCAAAAAGTAGCAGATAAAAGCGAGTAGATTTTGGTAGATTTAAAAATTTCAAAATTTGGAAGTAATACAGAGTAATTTGAAAATGCAACTGAACAATGGAAACAGGGCTGTAATGTCGATTGACTACCCGGTGGAAATATCACTTGACTAATTGAAAGTCATAATGATGGTCTCTGAAATTGATGATACAATTACTCATAACTTTTTGCGCAACATTTAGATTGTAGTTTGTCGATAATATATGCATCATGAAAGGTCAAAATATGATATCAGCTCGTATGTTGGTTCTTTCCGTTGTTATAAATAGTCTCATCTGTTGAGTGGCTTGGTCCAGTAATGAATGTGGGTTATGAGTGGAGATGGTTGAGTGTGTTTCAGATGGCACAGGCAACCAACCGAATGAAGCAGTACAAGACAGTGCAGGAGACCATCTCCACCCACTCACACTTCACACACGAGGCTGTGCTAGAACTCCTCATGAACAGTGCCCAGCTGGAACTCAAGGTTCAAAACTCTTCTTCTTTTCAAACAGAACTTGAAACATTTGAGCCAGTTCGGCATTTAGCAACAATCCCGCTCACCAATTAAACCCCTTCGCTATCTAAACACTCACGCTATATCTGTTGAGTCCATTCAACATCCATTTTTCGCCAGCAAACTTTATTTTACAGCAGCCTTTCAACCTCATTTTTGGAAAGTTTTTATTCTAAAAAAAATCAAAGAGTTCACAAATGATTTTGAGATTTATGACACTGCCGAGCTAGCGAGCGTAGTGTATTAGTTTGAATCTTCTTTTTCCTCCAATATAACTCGCAAATAAAATCGCTCAATTGGTGGCACTTCTGAAACAATCACGATCTGTAGCAATGGAATTTTCAAAGCGTCTCTTCTCTGCTTTTTTGTGGATAGTGTTTATTGATCGTTAAGCATCTAAGACCGAGAGAGAAGGCCGTGGGACTCCAAATCTAGAGGTCATCGAAACGAACCCGGTACGTAGCAAAAGTTTTAATAATTCGAGACTTGCTTTTTATTTTTTCACTTTACAGAGCTGCTTTTTTGTCGTTTTCCCTCTAGTGTTTGCGAAGCGCAGCTTAGCTTGCGTGCTAAGCCTTTGACACTCCCTTGTTGAAATTTTATAGTAAGTGCGCTTGTCCAGTGCTGAATTTTCACTGCCAGAATGACCGAATGCTAAAATATTTAATACCAATAAGATTTCTGTATTTGAAAATCTGAAATGAATGAAAAGGGAAATTAAGTGAAACTTTGAAGGTGTTATTGGTTGAAAGTTTTCGCGCATTTAGTCTTCTTCGTCCGCATAAGGATTTTTCAAGGTTCTTGAGATAATGAACTACAGATTTGAACAAAAGCGAAGTGTCGTGTGTTATTACGAAGATATTTTTTTCTAACTCAAGTTGCAAATAAAAGTACCCATTTGGTTGAATTTTTGGTATGAACCAATTTTATCATTTTTTCAGCTTATTTAAGCAAAAAATATATAATGGCATATGTTGCTGCTTTATTTGCTTTATTTTTGGCTAGTGTTAGTTCCTGTTTGTAAAAACATGTAACATGAAAATGTATGGGATTTGTTGTTTTCCGTTTTTTCGCTTTGGAAAATTTTTGAGCTCTTTTATGAACTTTCAATTTTTCTCAAAAACTACAGCTAATTTTCAAAATGATGAGACCAAATGAAAAAACGGCTGCTCTTCTATGTGCCTGGATGTTTCGCTAGTCTCTTTTCATTTTATTTCATGTTCTATGGCCTTCGTAATTTTCAATAGGAGGATTTTTCGCATATTTGTTGTGAATTTTTCTCATTCTCTCAAATATTAAATGCACAAATCCGAGATAGAAAACAAGTTATGGCCTCAAACAAGACCATTTTTTGAGATTTTGGTTAATTTTAAAAAGTTTTACGTCTTTTCTCAAAAATTACCCTGCCAAATCGCAGATGAAGGGTTTAACCGAAAGAATAAAACCAGTTATGCGAATCTTCCTTGTGCAAGCGTCTATGTCCTGCTTTTCAAAAAAAGAATATGGCCTTAGGAAATGTCCAATTTTTGAACTTTTTTGGAAACTTCTTTCTTCTTCAAAAAGTAACCTACTGATTCTGAGGTTGATAGTTCATTTAAACTAACATGGTGCTTATATTTTCCCCCCGTAATCCTATTTTTTTTGTAGAAAAACCGAGATGGACTTCCGGAAAATTCCTTATTGTTTGAAACTTTTACTTTTAGAAATTTTGTCATTATTCTCGAAAACTACTGATTAAATCTGATAATGAGGATTCAATCTAAAAAATCAGGGTTTCAGAAATCTTCAATCTAAAAATCAGAGTGTGGAAAGCAGAGGCAATTTCCATGCTTAAGTAGAGAAAATTTTATGGATTTAGGAAAATCAAACTTTTGAACGATTTTTGGGATTTTTTTGATTTATTTCGCCAATTATCCAATCAAATCTGAGGAAAAATTTTCAATCGAAAGAAAAAGTAGGCGTTTAATTCCCTACTTAAGAAGAGGGTTTAGCGTAAAGTCCATTTTTTTGAAATTTGGAAATTTACGCATTTCCGTATCAGTACAATATATGGTTTAAAACATTAGAACAGGTAGGTTCAGCTGTAACTGGGCCACTAGTTTACTTCCAAGCTACCGTGGCGCAGATGCGAGGACGTGGGACTCCTAATCATTAGGTCGGATATTCAAATCTGGAACATTTAAATAGTTCTATTTTTTGGTCGAATTTTTGCTGCATAATATTGGCAAATTGATAGAAACTATAGCTACTTTTTTGGTGGCTAGTTTTAGTAAAGTTACAAACAGTAGTGGTAGAGATGTGAGATTGTGATGCTCCTAAACTAAACACCTTTTTTTTCAACCAAGGTTTGTTTTAAATTTTTTCCGTAACTCACTTTGTTTTTGCATTTTCCTTGCTTATGTTTGCGAAGCGCAGCTTCGCCTCTGTGTTAAAATTTTGATTTCACTGCTTTCTAACCTGTATTACTTGACAAGGTAGCTGTTTCTTTTGATGGACGGGGTGCTATCAAACCAGTAAAAGTTCACTTTTTGGTGGCATTTTTGAATCTGTATGATTCATTAGCACTACAATATTGTGCTTTGAATTTTGGTTAGTATTAAAATGAACACAGTTGATGCTTTCTTAATTCGTCAATTGAGCTGGAAAAAAATTATTCCAACTCGATATACTTCGTGAGATTTTCGAAATGCATAAATTATGCGCAATATGGTTTTTATACATTTTAATTAGTTGCATGCAAAATTGGTGGAAGTTGCCTTTAGTTTTTTACATTTCAAATTATTACATGCAAAATTTGAGTTTTTATGCATTTTACAGCTAAATCTCTGTGGCTTTCCCAAACTTAGCTTTAGTTTTATTTACATTATTTGAAATTCATTATTTGAAAAGCACATGTCTATATGGAAGACGACTAGTCCAAGTAGCACATGTCTATATGGAAGACGACTAGTCCAAGGATTGAGATTCAAATCTCGCGTAGATGTCATTTAATGTTCAGAGCTAGTTTTTAAGTGTAAAGAACGAAGTGATTTTCATTTTTATAGGAACTGATGATTTTTTAATTGGACCAGACGTGTGGAAGGGTATCCGCTTGATTGGTAGCTAGTGCTTTAATGCTATCAAGAGCACTTAGCAATGATGTGAAAACTTGAGACTCTTAATCACCAAGTTAGTGGGTAGATTCCTGTACTTAACGAAAGTTTTGCTATTCAAGACTAAAGTTGGATTTTTCATTCCATATTAGGATAGAATACACCTAGTGAAGATCCTTGTATAGGCCGTGATGTTTTTTTTTCAGGAGAAAGTCGCGCGCAAATTTGATTTTTCGCGGTTTGAGTTTGATTTTACTCAGGTCAGTTCATTCCTTGCTTGAAAGGAAAGCAAACTCGACTATCGAAAAGCAAGAGCTTAAAATTCACAAAAAACGTGATCGACTTCTAATTTTGAAAGTGGTTTTTAATTTTCAGATTTCCCAGGGGAATAAAAACTTCAACTACTGATCCATTTTTCTCAATCCTGAATTGTTATGTCAATTATGAATTGGTCTTGATAATCAAAGAGCTATAAGGCCATATATATTCGTACGTAAAAATCCAATTTTCTCAAATTGGGTTAATTTTATCGAGAAAGTGTCAATCATTACTTGCTCTTGAATTTTAAGGAGCTTTAAGGTCATCTATTTTTTTTTGAAATTCGAAAATTGATTTAAAAAATAATTATTATAGTTTTTTTTTGTTTTATTGCGTTCATTGACCCTTTTCCATTTGTTTGTTGGTTGTGTTCAATTAAATATCTTTTCGCGTGTAAAAAGTAAATCAGAAAACAGTGTTATCATTTTTAAATGGCTTGATCGCGCATCTTCTGAGAACTTTAATGCAGTGCAGGCATGTTTAAGATGTCAGTTAGAGACCTACTTTTATTACTGCTTGTATAATTTTTTGTAGATGTTTTTCAACAATGCCACAGTTTTATCTGACTATTTTTTTTTCGTTTTTCCTCAGCCCAAAATTTGCAAAGCTCTGCTTCTTTTTTCTTTTGCTCTGAGTCGTTTTCATTTTGCTCCGAGTCGTTTTCATTTGCTCCGAGTCGTTTTGGGGTTCAAAATTATTTTGACAAGTGTTTGAAACTCAGATTTTTATTTTCCCCATGTCGTTTGTGGATTCAAAATAGTTTCCTGGTTTTGGCAATTGGTTAAAACGCTCTGAAATATGCGGTGGATGAAGTTTGCTTTTGTAATGATAAATGAATTATTGGGTGAAGAGAGTTAATTAAACTAGTGAGTGTTGTGTTTAGGTGAAGCGAATGTTCAAGCAGTTGTTGGCGGAGAAGATTAGTCACTGGACTAGACTGAGGAGTGAGTGTGAGGGGAGGATGGACGAGTTGAGTGACGTGTTCAGTGGGGTGAAGCCACTCACCAGAGTAGACAAGAACGAACACCTCACTGGGTGGTTTAAACAGGTACACTTCTAATAGGCAGTCACTTCAGTGTCTGTAACAACCCACCCCTGCCATCACATGACCAGATGGTTGTAAACCCATGGTGGTAATAGCATTTTAATGCTACTGGTGGCGTTTTGATGCTACTGGTGGCGTTTTAATGCTACTGGTGGCGTTTTGATGCTACTTGTGGCGTTGGGGCTGAAATAATTAGCCTCCGAATTAGGCCTCTGGCCAGTTTATTGAAAAGAAGCAATATTTGTGTTTTTGTGGATCCTTCAATAAAAATCTAAGCTTGCTATTTTGATGCTTAACCTGAAACATATTGTAATATGGGTGAAATCGTCCTGCAGTGATAGTTTTGAATTAACTCATGACCATCTATTGAGGTAGTCAGTGGTACTTTTTCAATCGAGAATCAAAAAAATTTGGGAGCATTTCAGCAAGCGAATGTAAATTTTTCAAAATGATTTTCTAAAAAGTGCTTTTTTATCAAGTATTTAATGTGTTCTTTGAGCGCAAACATAATTACCTCTATGATTAGAGAGCGTTATCAAATTGGAACATAGGACTTTTTTCAGGCCAACTACTTGTTTAACAAAATCAGCTGAACCATATGACCAACTCTTCGATTCTGTCAACAACAGGCTTTTAAAATGCCCTTTTTATTCGAATTTTTTATTGGCTGTGGATTTATCAACTCTGATATGGTTTTTCAGTTTTATCATTTATTTCTAAGTGTCATTGAATGCGGTGAAGACATTTATATAGGGCGTGATAATTTTTTTTAGAAAAAGTCTTATTTTGATTAGACCAAATTCGATATTTTGCGGTTTGCCTTTCGAATTTTTAAATTTAATTGAAATTCTATGACCAAAAGGAAGGCGAATTACGCTCCCTAAATGAGAAAGCAAAAATGGCGCGATAAACGTGAACGACTTTCACGAAAGCGGATTTCAGTTTTTAGATATCTCAGGGGAACAAAAAAGTTGCCAATTGATTCAGTTCTCTCTAGTGTTATGAAAACACTCTTGTTCACAATTGTTTTCACGCAAGCAAAGCTTGTGTAATAGTATAAATTCTCCTTTTTTCCAACCTAACAATTATTGTTGCGAATCAAATTTTGTTGCGACAAAATGTGTTCATTTTAAAAGTGTTCATTTTGATCAATAACCAGCTATTAAGTACAGCCAATGCTAAGGACATTAGCACAGATCATTTTTTTACAAATAGCTCTTTAGCTTCAAGGTATCTTAGATCTATAGCGTATAGGTAGGGAAGGAGACCCGCAACAAAATAAGAGGGATCGAATCTGGGCAGGGTTGGATGTTTTTGATGAATTTTTTCATATACTAGTTAAAATGCGTCCGCTCTATAAATTGAGGCTTGTTGGTTGCTAAATTGTTTTTTTAATTGATTGGTACTGCTAATGCGTCATAATTGGCTTGCGTCACTTAGCAATTATGTAAACTCATAATTGGCGTGCGTCGCTTAAGAAAATTAGTTGACCGACTCAAAGTTTTACTCATTAACTTTTCCCAGTAGCGTTATCGTTCATATTTTTGCTTGTGTGCAAAGTGCAACTTCGCCTGTGTTGAAATTTACTAAGCTTCAAAGAGATGTATCTATGGGGGTATAGAATTTTTAATGTGTTGGGGTGTAGAGTTTTAATTTCTTTTTGGACTATTTTTTTCGGCATTACTGTTTTCTGCTCAATTATTGTCGGCTTAGTTAGGCGGCGTAAATTATGTATCATTGCTTATTCAACCTAGGCAGTTGTCCTAATCGGCTCGTTTTCCTCAAAAAGAAATAATGCTAATCAAGCTAATTGAATGAAAATTTCGCTGGTTTTTTCCGACTTTTTCAAGTGTAAAAAAGTGAAGTGGTTAAGTGTCAAAGAACGTACTTAAATCACTTATGTTGGTCGTAACAGATATGTTATTGGTCTCGCTTTTTTCAGGAAAAAATACTATAAATTTTATTCACGCTCAAATTTGATTTTTTTTTTTGCTGTTTGGTTTTTGATTTCCTTTCAAGTTCAGTTGATTTCATTTGTTAAAAAAAAGCAAACTCCGCTATTGAAATGCCAAAATTTTGAGACCACGGAAACTTTGAACGAATTCTAATTTTGAAAGTGGATGTTATTTTTAGAGTTCCCAGTGAAATAAAAATACTTATTGATCCAGTTGTCTTACTTCTTGATGCAGTTTTAAAATACTTATCGATCCAGTGTTCTCACATCGCGTTAATTTTATCAAAACAAGTATCTATCATAAACTTTTCAAATTTGAAGAGTTTTTTGGGGTATATCTGATTTTACGAAATTCAAAAGTTGACGTTTTTCAAAAATAAGCGAGTGTTTTTATTGTTTGCTAGTTAGCTTCTTTAACACTTTTCCAACTGTCCTTTTTTTTTCTAGGTCGTGATTTTTTGTTTTTAGATTTAAGTTCAGCTCATTTCCTTTGTTAAAACGAAGGCAAACTCCACTATCGAAATGTTGCGAAAAATGTGGATGGCTTCTTGCTTCAAGCATGTACTTCCTAGAAATAAAAGTTTACATTTTGATCCAGTTTTCAAAAGTTCAAGCAAAATGTTTGAAAGATGAAACAATTCTTGAAGAGCAAAGCGCTTCAACGTGTTATATTTTTTCATCGAAAGTTGAAAATTGTTCTAAAATTTTTTCGCTGTCCTTGAGTTTTTTTTGAAAATTTTTCAACCATGTGTTGACTTGGTTTTCAAAATTATTTCGACTCTCTTTTGTGCTTTTTTCCTCTCTTTTGTGCTTTTTTGCGCTCCCCTGTTGGGGAAGGTAGGGTACGTGCCATTTGCGGCTGTTTGTACATCTGTCATGTCCACCACTGGAAGGCGGCACTTTTGGACCCCCTCTTTTTGTAGGGTAGCTTGCCAATCTTAGTTTGTGTTGTATCATGAGTTTAACGTTGTTTTTCTGGGGGAGAACTAGTGGCGCATTTCGAATGAAGTGTTTTGTTGCAATTAGTGCTTCTTGGCTATAATGTATCAAGATGCTCTTCGATCTTGCGAACTCATTTGAAACTCCTTCACTGTCGCTTGCCCTTGCTGAAAATGGTTTATTTGGTATATCTTAAAAATAACACTAATTACATGAGGGAAGTTTTTGTTAATTAAGCCTGTTTATTTCATCGTGTCGGACTATGCATTGAATGACTATCAGATGGGAAGAGAAAAATAGTAACTAAGCTTGGCTTGCAATTATAGGTGTGTATTTAAGGTGAAGTCGCAGATAGCAGCTCTGAATCACGAGGAGTGGGTGGCTGCAGGCAGGAACATCCAGCAGCTCAGCCAGGCTCTGGAGGAGGTGCAGGAGTTCCACCAGTTGGAGTCCAACCTATACGTCAAACAGTTCCTCAATGACACCAGGCATGAATTTTCAATTGTCAATCAATGTAGCGAAGGCATTCATGAAGATCGTGATGATTTTTTTGCTTTCTTTTTTAGGAAAAATTTTCCAGGCTCAAATATGATTTTTCGCCTTTTGACATTTGATGTCTTTTTGAGTTCACTCCTTTTCTTTTGTTAAAAGGAATTCAAGTTACGTTCTCCAATTAAGAGAACGTGAATTAGTTCTAGATTCAAAATTGGACTTCCGTTTTGTGAATTCCGAGTGGAAAAAATTTCCTATTGCTCCAGTTTTTTTTTTTCAATCAGGTTAAGTTCTTTTAATTTGAAAGTTGCAACGTGTTCGAACAGATCCTTGATTTCGTCTACACTTTTCTAACTGTCTGTTGGCTATGTTAAAATTGTTTAGGAAAACTTTAAGAAACATTGCATCTATCATGTAAGGAAACCTAAAAAGGTCCGTACGAAACACGATTAGGTCTATATATTTAGCTCTAAGTTACTTCCTTGGAATACCCGGGGCTATAAGTTCTGAAAAGTCGTGTGAGTTATATTCTAAAACGATCTTACTATGCAATTGTGCGTTGAGGCAACAATTCTGAGTCAAGAAAAATGAGCCAAGAATTGTTTGTAATTCATTGTGGTAACTAACAATACCTCTGAGGTTTTATAGTGAAAACTGAAGTGGTTTCGAAAGAGTTTAATTAACCATAATGAAACCGTTTCTTTTCTGTTGTTAGTTTGTTACTGACTGTGTTCTTAGCCACAGGCCTGAGAGATTGACTCTCTTGGATTTCTAAAAGGTCACGTATTCTTTGACCTTGGTTTTTATAATAGAATTATATAATTTATAGATAACAATATGTATAGCACTATCAAGGTCAATATGTGATGACTATCTGATTACTGCGATAGCAGTGGCAGATGTAAGTAGCACTATCAAGGCCAATATATATGAGGACTGCATAGTTACTGCAATGGCAGTAGCAGTTGCGGTACCACATACCCCCTCGATCAAGAAAATTTTTATACTATGTTATTAAAATTTTAAATAATAATGAATAGGAGTTTTAGAACTCAGTTTAAGAAGTTTTGGCTTTGTGTATTAGATAACTCATTTTCCATCTCTCTCTTCATGTTCCTCTTCCAACTGTAACGGGATTCTCCACTCGGCGTTCCATGAACGGGTTATGTCTAGAGCTTCGCTGCCAAACTTTCTCCTAAATAGATGTTTTTCCAGCAGACCAAATTTTGTCTCCACCGAATTAGAAGCACCAGGTTTAAAATTTGCAAGCTTGATTCTATATGCTTCGAGCGCGGCTTGGTTCAAGTCCAATAAGTTATTCTGGAACGAGATTGATTTCACTGAATGCTTAATCGGGTTTCCGTATCTGGATGGTCCCTTTTTCGATCTCCCGCTTTTCCGTACTGATGTTTCCTCAAGTTCGGATTCGTCAGAAAACCCCGGAGGATTCATCAATTCCTCGTCGTCTCTCGCATCCTCTCTCGAATGCAGTATCTCTGCCGCCGCGCGCTGAACTCCTCGTTCAAGTACTTGATCCGCTAATCGATTCCAGTCATTCGCCGATAAATCCTTACTATTGAAAGTGTCGAGGATTGTTTCAGGAGATGTAGTGCGTGTAATTTCTTTCTTGTTCTTGATAGTGTTCGACGAACATGCGTGGTCTGGCGCCTTCGGTTCGATTACTTCTGCTGCTGACGCAGCACTTTTATTCTGTAATATGACTTGTTGTGCGTCTTTCGTCGAGATTGGGCTCACTTTAGCCTTATTTGATTTCGAGAATGGTCCAGCCAAGTTTGGCTTCGCTCTTCGTACCGCCAAATTCAGTCCACCGCCTTGTAGGGTGTCTTTTGAAGTGATCACCGTTGGGCTATCCTGAAAATTTTCCTTCGCTGCACCTGGCTGCTCTAGCAATAAGTCTTCATCCGACTGACTCAATTCAGCCTCATCTTGTTCGTCTGATTGTCGCCTCGATTGCCTCTGTTGTTTTTTCTTAGGCTCTTCTCCCGATGGGGATCGTCTATTGTTGTTTTTCTCCTTATCATGCACCGCAACCTTAACCTTTGCAATATCGCTTTTCCGGTAAATGGACCCTGCAGCCGTCTTAATTGTGGAAGGCGTTTCGGCCACGACCCTTCCCTTTAGAGGTTTCGTGAGGGCCTTACCGCTCTTCCTCCCCTCGTCTTTTCGTATCAGGATTGGTGACGACTGACGTTGCTGAGAAATGGCCTCCGGTTTATCTTCAACGAACCCCCGCTCCCACGAGTATAGCATTTCTTTGCGTAGCTCGGGATTAATGGTACTCGTCTCATCCACAGTACGCTTTAGGTCGTTTGCCGAAGTATCACGTCGAGTCTGGTTCCATCTTGCATTGGCCTCCAGAAGCTCTTTTAGGGCCCGCGCTCTTTCTCGGTCCTTTGCCGAGACGACTTGCTCTTTGAATAATGGACTCACATCTCGGCTGTTTTGTCCCTTCCGGACAATCTTTAAGTTGTCACGAGATTGGTCGATTCTCTTTTTGAGTTGCGAAGCCGTCAAGGCGGAGCGCTCCAGATGTTCCTTATCTAAACGATCAGAGTTTTGTAAGAACCTATCACTGAGAATTTTAAATTCTGTTTTTGGCAATCGCCCAAAGTGCGCTTCAAATGGCGACATTTGAATTGTCTTCTGTTTTATCCAACGAAGGTCGCGAATTATCGTACTCAAGCACAATTTTATCGACGTTACATTTTCATCGAGTAACATTACTCCCAACCTTCTCTTGATGGTTTGTATAGTGCGTTCTACTAAGCCGCATCCGCGATGGTCGCCAACTGGACAAAATTTTTGTTCAATGTTATTGTCGGAGCAAAATTTTTTCATTGCTTTGCCCTTGAACCCGGAAAATTGATCCGTTCTAATTGATTCAGGTATTCCATGTATATCAATATATGAGCGAAGAAATTTTATTGACGACTTTCCCCCTGTTGATTTAGTGATTTTTACTGAAGGAAATTTAGAATACCTATCTATTGCTACCAACAGATAAATCTTTTTTCCTTTGAAATCTTCAAGCGGGCCAGCATAGTCTAATTGAATTTCTTGACCTGGCTGCGTGAGCAGCGGCAGAGGCTTCGTAGCATTTTTTGGTATGATGTATTTTGCATTCTTACCATAGCGGGTGCAACTTCTGCATTCCTCTGCAAGGTTGACGATATCCTTGTGCATGTGCGGCCACCACAGGTACCTTGACACATCTAGCATCGCTTCCTGGCCTGGGTGACCGCGGTGAATTCTCTTTAGGACTGCCAAACGCAATTGTTCCGGGACAGCTAATCTGTTGTCAACCAGGATGCAGTCGTCCACAACTGAGAGTTGGTGCCAGAGAGGGTTGGTATATGGACCCATCAGCTCGAAGCTGTGTCGATCGTTCCTCTCAATGACCCGCCGCAGCCTGTCCATCCAGGCGTCTTCTGATATCAGCTCCGCTAATAGGCTTCTATCAAATAGTTTGTTTAGGTTTTCCAGACTGATATCAGTACGCACGTTATTTTGATCTGGTATGCCTTTCCTGGAAGCGTGACATGTCTTTTCCTTTTTAATTAAGCTGACTTCTGGGCTTTCCGAAGGGCTCTCGGCTGTTAAGTCCACTTCAATAATTTGGGGGATTTCACTTTGGGTATTCAATTGTGATGACTGGTCACCTCGATTACAATCTGCCAAGGCTGTCTGTGCCTCTAATTCAAGTAGACTTGTCTGTGCCTCTAATTCAAGTAGACTTTTTGGATTGTCTGGTCTTTCTGCCCCTATGAGGTCCCAAAATGACATCAGGGTTGTTCCACTAGTTCCAGACGCCTTTCCAGATTGTATTTCTTTAAGTCCTCTAGGCTTTATCGTCTTTCTCACTGGTCTCCACTCAACTTGCGGTATATCTGAATCAGAATCGTCTGACTCCTGTCGACTGCATGCAGCACCTCTCTTTACCATCCGTGTTCGAGAGAAGGTGGTTTCTGTTACTTGTTCCGTTAGTTGATCGTCCTCCCTCTGATTTCCGTTCTGTTTATTTTTCATCTTCTTTGATTTTCCTGTTTCACTTCTTTCCATTTTTTTCGATGACGCCGTTTCCTTAGGTTCTAATTGTTTGGAGTTTAATTTATTTTTGAGTTTTGAAATATCGACCAACTGTTTCTCACGAGCTATTCTGTCCAATGTGTTTTTGTGCTTCTCAACTGTTTGAAAACTTGAGTTTTGACCGTTCTCGTTCCGGTCGAGCTTTGTCCGGTTTTGAACAAACTGGTTGTCATAGCAACCGCGTGATGAGCTGTCTTTACAGTAGTTAATTTCTCTTGATGTTCTAGAATGTTCTGGAATGTTCATAGTGCTACTTTGGTTTGTTTCACTAGACCGACTGTTTAAACAGTCGAGTGCTTTATGGAAACTTTCTATAGACGTTACTACGAATCTCTCATCCAGTTCCGATTCTGGCCACGGTTCTCCATTAGGTTCTCTTGACAAGTAGTCAACGATACCCATATCCCTTCCGGGAATATGAGTAATTTTAAATTGGAAGGGCAATAATCGGTCAACCCACCTAGTCAAACGAGATTGATACGTTTTATTTGATCTATGTTCTCCCAAAGCTGATGTCAATGCCTTGTGGTCAGTTGCTATGACAAATTCTCTCCCTAGTAGATAATGTTTGAAACGATCTACCGCCCAAACTACTGCTAATAGCTCAAGTTCATTGGTAGAATATTTTTTTTCTTGAGCATTTAAATACCGGGAAGCGAATGCGATCGGTATCCAATCGCTCTGATGAGACCATTGTTCTAAAGTAGCTCCGAGCCCACTATGACTTGCATCGCATTTTACTCTAGATTGCTTTGCTGGATCGTAATAGTTTAACAAGGCTATATTAGCAACTGCCCTTTTTATGTCCTCAAAAATTACTGAGTGTTGATCGTTCCACTCAAATTTTTTAACTGGTAACCGGACATTTTTCATCTTCTTTTTTTCATTTTCTTCTTTCAGTAGTGGTCTAAGTTTTTCAGTTAAACTAGCCGCATTTGGGATAAATTTCGCTAAGTGGTTGATGCTACCCATGAACGATCTGAGTTGCTTTAATGATTTGGGTGGTTGAAGGTTTGCAATTGCCTCCGTTTTAGTAACTTTTGGAATTATACCCTGTATTGACAAATTATGACCTAACCAGTTCACTGCGGGCTGCAGGAATTCGCATTTCGAAATTTTTAATGCGAGATTTTCGTCGTCCAACTTTTGCAACACATTGTGTACTAATTTCTCGTGCTCTTTAGCTTCCCCCTTTGAAACAATTAGAATATCATCCAAGAAACAAAAGGTATTCTTTGCGTGGTTTAGTGTTCTATCCATCGCTTTCTGGAATTCGGCTGGCATATCTGCCAACCCGTAGAAACCTGTCAGAAATCTGTACGTACCCGTTGCATTACCCCCTATTATATTGAAATTGCATTGTTTTGCTGTTTCAGCAGTTAGTTTTATCTGGCTATAAGCATATTTCAGGTCTAACACGGTGAAAAAGAGAGAGCCTTCTGATGCTGATGTGATGATCTGGCTAACCCCATCAATCAGTTCGTCCACATTAGGCATCTGGTATTTATTTTTGTACAACTGTCTATTAATGGGTTTGGCGTCCAAGGCTAATTTAATAGAATCGTCTTTTTTTACTGTGATAACAATTGGGGCAATAAAACAATCGCTTGTGCATTTGTCTAATTTCGCAATGTGTCCCTCTGTGAGCAGCTTGTCTAGTTCTGTTTGAACTTTATCCTGAATGTGTATAGGAATTCTCCTACCTTTCTCTTGAATAGGGCACAGAGGATATTTAAATTTTGTACTCACCATGTGATTTTTTGATTCCCCTTGTCTATCGAATAGATCTTTGAACTTCTTATAAAAGTAAATCTTCCAACTATCTGACTGTTCGCACAGTAACACATCAAACCTGGACCTTCCTGTTGGAGCCGATTTTTGCGTGGTTTGAATTCCTAGTTTACTCTGAAGATCTAAACCTAATATGCACCGCATACGTCTCTCTGTGACCAGTAACATCGCTCCCAACACTTCCCAACCTGCCGAACGTAGATTGGCTTTTAACGCTCCTAATAGACTGGTTACAGAAATACAATTACAGAAAGTCTATTGAGAGGGGTTATTTCGAGTCCTTTTAAAATTT